>NC_081202.1:28642485-28942485 GCF_902713425.1 Acipenser ruthenus | reverse complement strand
TGAATTAATGTATTGAGATGAAGTCCCATGAGTGTGCTGTTTTGTGGTCTGTGGGATGACCATGGAAACCAGATGCTGTGTATCTGTCTCTCTACTCAAAGCTCTGAATAATACCATACCGTTAAACACCCCCCCCCTCTCTCTCTCTCTCTATATATATGTATGTATGTGTGTGTGTATATATATATATCATAATAATAATAATAATTACAGTACATGTGTTTTTTCTTTCAGTATCCAGCTGCCTTGATGAACCTTGGGGCCATCCTCCATCTTAATGGAAAACTACAAGATGCAGAAGTATATTACCTCCAAGCACTTCAACTCAAACCAGACGACGTCATCACTCAGTCCAACCTTCAAAAACTGTGGAACATCATGGAGAAACAAGGGCTAAAGACCTTGGGCACATGACACAGGCATTGAAGTTGAACATTATCCATGAAGGGAAAAAAAACCTATAAAAAGAAATAGGAAGCCACATGATGGATATCATGTGCTAAATCAGCCCTCCTAAAGGTGTTAAAATAGCCCTCCCTAATGAGATCTTACCATGGGATACAGTATCTTTTAAATTATCTGATAGACTTTAGCAGGAGCCACAAACAGTGTGTAAAACAGGCACACTTCACTTGAAGCAGGACATTGCTGTACACTTGAAATCTTGTGGTAAAGCTCATAGGGGTTTACAGTCATTGTTTAGTTCTCTTAAGACATTAACTATCTTGGAAAGGTGAAAGACTGCACAAAACATAGAGAGCTGAAATGAAACCCCCAGGAGTGCGATAGTAAACTTAAGCTTGTCTCTGTAATTCATCTCAAAAGCTGTGGTTTTGTGATGTCAATAGATAGCTTGATAGTTTTTCATTGGCATCACAGGCAGCATGTCCTGAAAAATGTATTTTGCCAAGCCTTTACACTAACACTTAACTAACATGAACAACATCAAACTGTACCACATTGCACGGATTGCTTGTGACAGCTCTCTTCATTGTACTCCAAACAGTAAACAGCTGCCGTTACAAGGAGAGCTGTATTGGGGAAGTGCATAATCTCCTTGAAAAAACTGAGGGAGTTTAGAGTTTCCCAAATTATTATGGCAAGGAAAGTAAAAGCATGAATCTCCCAAATTATTATAGCAAGGAAAGCAAAAAAAAAAAAAAACATGAGTTATCCCTTGTAGAAAATGATATTCCAGCTTGTGTCACAAAATTACCTTTCACAAAAATTGAATCAGGGGTATCAGACGTGTAATAATGGAAACAAATCAAAACTTTGGCATACAATTACATTGCTAAATTCAAGTAATAGTTTGTGGCACAACTAACTTGAATTTAATTTTAAATATTGCAGCCTAACAAACTAAAAGTGGAAGTTCTGTATGAGTATCAGTATTAAAGTAGTGTTTTACTGTTGCCTTTATGAAGTGTTTGCAACCTCTACTTGGACAGTCAAAAATAACCCTATAGGTTTAAGTTGTAAAGGAATGGACACAGTTCAGAGGTATAATATTACTGAGAGGGATTCTGTCTCATATTTTAAAATTACTTACATATAAATAACATGCATTATGTGGCCTTGTTATGTTTACTGTTAGCATCTGATACTTAACAGTGCTTACACTTTGTACTGTTTGTATGAAGATTCTCCAATGGTTTGACACAGGACTAGACAACATTTTTGCCGTGGTCGGGTGTTGCAGTCTGATTTGACACAGAACCCTGCAATACTATAAAAAAACATCATGAATACAAGGACAAAAAAGTGTCAAGCTTAGACAGAAAATGAGGGTATTATCATTTAATTTAAATATGTATTAAATCAGAGACAGTATTGAAAAGGGAATATGTAGGCAATATACCTCTGTACTCACACATCCAAGCAACGCGGGTTGGCTGGGTCTGTGAAGCTGAAGGTTTGACCTCTATCCTTATGTAGGCTATATTAATGTATAGATTGCTTAAAACCTGACTACAGTAGAGTCTAAAGCCATGACTGATTACAATTCTAACCAGCTGTACAAATCTTGCACTCATTTAATAATGCACAAATCATAGAACTATTTTGTGTACGTAAGGGATTCTTTAAATGTATTTTCTTTTTCATTGTTGTTAAATTGTGTTCCTGTTTATAAAAACCAGAACAAAACAAAACACTTTAATATATAAGAAGACTGCAGTATATTGCAGCCACAGTAAGTCAAATTGATCAAGGGCAGTGAATCTTCAAGGTGAGATAAAAAAAATATATAGATTGAAATAGTAACCCAGTATTTAACTTATTATGAGATTGCATTGTGTTTTGTGCTTGCTGAATGGCTGGCTGTGCAATTATTGCATTAGATTTATTTGTATTTTTTGTTTTATTTTTGTCATTATTGCTTTTTTAAATGTTATGTTAAACTTTAACATCTGTTAACAGAACGTCCCCTTGATTACAAAAGTAACCAATTTTGCTGATACCTTTGTTTTCATTACAACAGTAGAAAATAGAATTTGATAGTGTTTGAGCTGCAGTTTGGCGTCAATGGCAACCAAAGTCAACTAACGAAATTAGACTGGTTCAAATATATTAATGGTCCCTGTTGAATTTCCCACAGGGTGTCCTTTGGAATACATAACCTTGGTATTATGTGAGCAACTGTATATAATACTTTCTACTCTATTTATATACCATATTCACTGGTGTGTGGTACTATTTATTTATTATACCTAAAGTACAAAGAGCTCAAAAACAATTCCTATATATCTTACCTAATATGTATTGTCATATTTATTTTCAGAGATATAAAGAACATCAAAATAAATTAAACATCTACACTCCTAATGTCAGAATGAAAAATAGAACAGTCCCACACACTGTATTTTGCCAAATCTCACTTTTTTTTATTATTTTCTTTTAAAGAATAAAAAAGGGAGATTTGGCAAAATACGGAGAGATATAAAGAACAGAATGTACCGATCGCTCCTTGCAGATATTTCAGTGATGCAGTCCTGCAGGGTTCCTGCATTCTGCTCCAAGAGGTCACATGAAGCAAAGCAGAAACTTGTGAACCCTAGGAAAAGCAACGCTTGGTTATGGTACTGAAAGCATGTCAAAGCGTGAGGCTTATTGGAGTTTGAATGTAAAACTCCCAGAAGTAAACCCCTCCGTAACTAATCACTGTCCAAACGTGTTTTATAGTAGAGAATCTGACATATATGAAGTGATGGGAATTAGGTAAGAACTATTTTGTTAGCTTTGTGTACTTTCATGTGTCTGTAGTGAACCACTTAATTTTTCCATGCCAACAAATAAATAAGCAAATAAACCGAAATTATTTAATCTCTGCATAGAAAAGACCTTAATGTTTGTCATGTTTATGCTTTTTGTTTGCTGATTTGTTTGGTTTATTGTACTTGACAGGGGACAACTGCACCTGTGATTGTTCTTTCAAAAAAGAAATGTTAGAATTACAATCCCCCATTGTCAACATCCAATGTTACCCTCTCATGATTACAATAAGCATGCACAACACTATAATCAGAAAGTGATGTATGCCCTATATATGCAGATTTATTTGTATTCCCTCTCCTTTGAACTGTGTGTGGCTTTGGTCACTTTAGAGTTTGTTAATACACAGCTCCACAATTCTGTAATTTTCTACATCTAATGGAATATCAATAGTCTTCATGTGTGGCTGTAGCAGTGTTTTCATCAATACTAACACTGTGTTGTACATAGCAATGATAGCTGGGTCTGTCACAAAGTGAAACATTTAACCTAACCGGCGCTGTGGGCTACCCACAGCCCTGCTTCGATATAACTTGCAAATTCTTCTGGTGGAGAAGCTATTTAAAATAATGTTAAGTGTTACAATATGTGTCTGCTCAGGGATTTCAAATGGTGGCTTATTGCAGACAGTGCTTAAATTAAAAGACAGTGCTAAATTAAAAGTTTTATTTTTTGAAAATTGTTGTATTTGTATAAATTATCGGGATTTGTAGGCTTTACTTTTGTAAGACATAAGAAAATTATTATGTGCCAGATTAGACTTTCCCAAATGTTCTTTTTCTACAATAAAGCAATGGTAGCTTGCATTCACATTAAGACTGTGATTTTTCATTATGGTAATATTTCTAACATTTATAACCAGCACATGCAAAGTACTGCTGGCATCTTCCGAGGCATGGATTCAAGTTAACACTTAAATGTTTTCAGTTTCCACCCTAATGAAAAAGACTTGTAGTCTCTACACTGCAAAAAGTATGTGTATAGTAAGATTTCTAGCAGCATAATGCTCTATTGTTCCTATGGGCAGTAATAATGTAGATCTGTTCCTCCGGTGAACACTTGTTCTATGTATTTTGGAGTCAAACCCAAGCTGTTAGAGGTCCTAAGTGATCCTAATTTGAAAAATAGGTTCTCAAGAGTACCAGATATTTGATAACATCTTTTTTTTATTTTGGTTCATAAGTCGGAGGTATAAGGCAAACACATCTGAAGTGATCATTCAGGGAATTGTGAAATTGTATCTCAGTTTGTGCATTCGTATACTAGTATAGTATCTTCCAGATTTTAATGAAATTCCCTAAAAAATTCCCTTTTAGTTTGGTTAATTAAAAAGAAGTGGAACTACTAAAAATCATGTGGTGATAGTATATACCACAACTCTTGTTTTTCCAGATTCAGCAATACACCCAGTATGGGACTGATGATTTCCTTTAACAATAAAGCTTTCACTTTTGGATTTCATTGTTAACACCTAAATTTAAAAATGATTTATAAAAAGTAATATTTTTCGTTGCAGCTAATATTGCATTATCTACTTATGTAAGGGCTTTTTCCAGGTAGTAAGACCACATTTTCTCCAAAAGTAGAACTTGGTTTGTGACACTCCCTGACTTTCCTTGCACCAAGGTGCTGCATTTACACGTCCCCATGCCCATCATTGTAAAGTGAAATATTGAAGTCTGCGGGTCAGATGTCAATATATTGACTTCAAATGTAAATGAAATGCTGTTACATGGCCAAATTGTGAACACTACTTTTAAAAGTGATATAAATAATGTTATAAGTGGTACTCCACTCAACATGTGCAATGCATTGACATCTTTAAAGGACAGATGATCAAATCTAATTATAGCTTTAGCTAAAATAGGACAGTGTGGGACTAGAGGAATCTCTGTACCAACTGAAAAGTGTGTGTGTGTGTGTTGACTTAAATAGTGTAAACACATTTGCTGTTTGTGTACAGCATACTGTGTGACACACCCGGAGCTCAAGAGAATTTGAAATTCTCATTTTGCAATCTTATTGTTTGTGATACGGACCTGCTCAATATGGGAGATTTAACATGAATACATCTACTGTAAGACTGCTTTCAACAAGTGTAGACTCTTACTTTCACCAAAGTCTTACAGTTACTAGAGCCTTTGGACTGGAGCTATTGAAAAAATATTTAACTGACACTTTAAGTTCAAGATGGGAAAGTTCCAAAAAAGAAGACACTCGATAGCTTGTTTCTTAGCTATCTGTTATTAAGTCATTTATTTAAAATTCAGTTTCTACAACTCAAAGCAGGATAGAAATGATTTCAAGATGCTGCAGCTGAAATACAGCAATTCATCCTGAACTTGAAACATAACCTTTGTAAGGATAAATAAGGCAAATGGATAGAAAAAAGCAAACTGAGGGATTTAAAGTGAACATGCATTTGATAAAAGAAAAACAGAAAAAATATACAGCATACGAACAGTAAGTATTGTAAAGACCAGATGGTAAAACATATAAAACATACTGCCTACGACTCTACCTTAAACATTATTCTGCCAAAGAAGGAAACTGGGAAGTGGCTAATTTAGTTCTATTCAAAGATAGTGAATATCTATATCTGTATTTACAGTCCATTTTCATTAAAAACGAACTTGGATTAAACACATTTCCTGATCCAACGCATTTTTTACATGGTCCTGGACACATTTATTCACCCTTATTGTAAATGACTTCTTATAATACTAAATTCACTTAACACAGATTTCCTGTTTGTGCAAATTATTTGGGAGCCCTCTCAGGGTAGACAAAATAGAAATAAACTAATTGCTCTACTTCGAACACTTGAATGAAAAGAATATTGGAAAATGTATTAACTTGTTTCCATATTACCATCTCTGTACTGTATTGTAGTGCTGTTCTGGGACTACTGATCCCATGATGCATTTTGAGTTGCCATAGTCGTCAAGCGTCAATGTTATTTCTATGAAGCCATGCAAAAAACATGCATTATCCTTGCAGACAAAAGTGGAGATGTTAAAATCGATGCATAATGCACCACCATGCAAGAAAAAGAAAGATGTTGCTGCTGTCAACGTTTCCGATTTGCTCAGTACCCTATTGTTTAAAAATGCCGATGATCAGAATGGGGTTTCAAGTGCAGTTCATTCGCAATGTATACTTCAGAAAATGTCACTTACAACCATATTTTCAATTAAATGCACAGTATTTTTAAATTTGTAATAATATTCATTGTACTGTAATTGAACTTTGACCATGATGTACTACCTGTAAATACATTAACAGCTGAACAGAGATCAGAGGACCTAAATCATTATTCAACTTCAATGAATCTTACACATGTAAAGGTATAGTATACTGCAGGGGTGAAATTCTGCCGGTACTCAGTACTGGGACTTATTTTAATGCCGGTACTGGTTACCGGGACTTATGTATTCCATCCATTCTTATACAGACCACAAGCGTAACTGGAAAGCAGCCTTGTCACAGCAACTAAACAATCATTAAAATATTCTTGAAATTAACCAATGGATAACCTATTTACCTTAGTTCTTGGCAGCAAGATCATAATTATTTGGCAGCTTTGGTGTTGATCATTATTAAATCAATTGGTCAGTCTCATCTGGCATTGGATTGATATGATTGGTCAATAACGTTATCAAAATCATGCATTTATTGGTTTTGATGCGCTACAGTTGGTACCCTCTTCTGATATTGACAACTAATTCTCTGTTGGAAAGCAAAGGTAAGGACGGTTATTCATAGAATGAATGACATCTGAAGTAAGTTTACAATTATGAAATGTTTAATTTTGTCTCCTGATTCATATTTTTTTTTTCTTTTAAACCTTCAAAACAATGAATATGACAGAATTTGTTAAATATAGCCATTTTCTGGGGCATGTGAAAAAATCAATTTAAAAGTATGTGTATCAATGCATTCTGGTAACAGCTCTACAGAGAAAACTAATATATAATTTTTTTTTTTTTAATGTACACAGTGAATTTAAAAACAAAGTTACTGAGTTTTTGAATGTAACTCCTATGAAAATAAAAAAAGTACAGTTATGTGTGTGTCCACGCTACCTACATAATTATTTCTCGTGTCCAATTAAAACTCCTCATAAATCCAGTTGGTTAATGATCCAGAAGCTGATTGACATTTCTGCAAGATAAAAAATGCCAGTTATAGTAATTAATTTTACAATAAAAGTCTAGCTGGAAACATTTTTAAAATTACGAGCAGCCGCTAAATAACAGCTGTTGTTACTATTGGTAATCACTATTTTCATTTGTATAATATCTGAAAGCATTTGATTACAGTAAACCTTTATTTCACTTCTCCAACAGAATGTTGATGAAGGCTGTAGCTAAACACACCCACTGCTCTCCCTGTCTCTTCTTACTAAACTGAGCATGTTGCATTCTAAACTGTTTTATGCTGATTCATAATGTAGAGTGGTAGAGTGTTACGTTTCTGCACTCATGCACTGGGAAAGGGAGATATGTTTACTTGTCTTTCAAAAAAAATCCTTTTGAAATGATTTTAGTCTTAATTTGATGTAATACTATACTATGTATACATTATCTATAGCTATATTAAAAGCATATTTTATTAGATTAGGAAAATCTGATAAAAGCATTATAAAAACAGGAACTTTCAGTGTTATAAATAATTCTGCCATGCTGAAAAGCAAATCTGTTTTAAAAACAATTATCCTGAAAAGACTGGAAAGCTGATTGACAGAAAGAAAATCACGCTATGATGAAAAATCTATTGAAAAAGGAGTACGGTACGCAGGCCCGGCGAGAAAGTTGGGGCCCAAGCTACATCATGATATGTAACTCAACTCAGTCACAGAAGTCGGTTTATTTCAATTTCAATCTGCTTTTAGTTTGGTTAATTAATCACAACACTTCTGACCTGATACATGTTTATAAGGGTGAGGTGTTCTTTACACTCCCTATTAAGCACGGAATGAAAACATAAATATCACTCAAAATTAAAAAATATTCAGTCTATGGCAAAGATTTTCCACAAACATAACCTTCAATCATGTTTTTGTTGCTGGAGAAATAATATTTTAGAAGTCAGTGCTTAAAGTTAAGAACTGTGTCAGGAGGTCAAACATATAAACAAAGCCGTTGATCTTTGGCCAAAAGTTTTGCATCACCCTATATAATTAACACATTTTGCTTCATAAAGTTGAATGAAACCTGCTGAATACTGTTACGTTAACATCAGTGGCCCCAAAAAATGGGGAGGCAGAAAAAAGGCACAGGTCCCTTTAAGCCCCCAGCAGAAGTACAATCTTCTTATTGTCTTCTGACTGACAACATTTTTTATGTTATTATTTATTTATTTATTTATTTGGCAGGCACATTTATCCACAGTGATTTACAGGTGATACATGGCAGTACTGTACATGGTTACAATGCAAGTTTAATATTTAAATACAGTATAGTTTACAGTAAGTGCAAATAATACTATTAAAATACAATGTGAACTAGGATGCAACAAGTTAGGATTACAGCAAGAAAAAGCTACAATTACATATTAGTAGTGCAATAGTGCAAGGATAGTTCATCAGCTGAGGATCCAGTAAAGTGGTGCACAAGTCAGACAAGTAGGAGAGGAAGATCAATAGATCTACAAGTGCAGTCTAAACAGGTTTTACCCCAATTCGGCTGTTAAACACATTTTCTCCACTAGCAAACAGAGAAAAGGAAACAATAGCCCATCATAGTTTATTCTAATAAACTTAACTGTTACACACTGCCAGAGTATGTTTAAAAATGCACTGTATACAACATGAGTATAGCATTTAGATTTCAAGACCACGTCACTAACATACTTTGCAGACAAGAAAAATCAAGCACATCCTATAGACTTCATTTGCTAAACTTAAATAAATGGCCACCAACAATGATATGGCCAACAAAATAATGAACCATACAGGTGAAAAGAGAGTGAACGAGTATACCTGCGCTGGGGAAAATAAACAAATACTCCTGGGGAAAGGCTAAAATAATATAAATATGACTTCCAACCAACACTAACAACTAGATTTCTTCCCAGAGAAAGCAAGTGGTATCATAATATGAAACTTTGAAAATATATCTCACTTTACTGACGCTACTGGTGTCACAATGCAGTGCAGGTACGCAGTGTCTTCTGGGAATAGTAGTTTATCTGGTACACGCTGAACGGTGTTTCCAATCAGCAGAAATGCAGAGGAAAACTACAACACCCCTAATCCACGCATGTCAGCAACGCTATCGAGCAGTGACACACTTTATTTTTTGTCTACTGTCCCCGATGTGTTTTTTAATTTTCCTACTGTTATGATGGATTTCATAATCCTGCATACTCAGTAAAGCAGTGCTTCAGCAGGGGGCGGGAGGGTTTGAGTTGTTCCACCAATTAAAACCAGGGATGAGACTACGATGAGACTACATCATCTGCCATTGCTAGTACTGTAACGGAGGCTTGTCTCCTCTGATGAAAAAAACTCTCTGGACCCCTCCAATTAAAACCTTTGCTCAGATCACGTGATCTGCTACTGCTAGTACTGTGGTTAATAGCAGATAGGAGTTTATAACAGAGACTTGCCTCCTCTGAGTAGCCAGAACTACTGTTAATATAGAAATGTTGAATCTAGGGTTTTGGTTAAAATGTCATTTTTTTCTTGCATTTTAGACAATAATTTAGTTTTTGTTTTAATGAACGTTATTATATTATAATTAGGGCTTCTGATTTTCAGTTTTAACCGATACAACACCCCCGATACAAAATAAATGAAATGAAATCGGTGCATGTCCAATAAACACCAGAAAAACACTGGAAATGGTTAGTTAGTTTGTTGACTTTACCCCTTTCTCTGCAAATAAATAAATAAAATACAGTAATCAAAAAAAAAAAAACCCGTATTAGTGCATTTGGGCAATGTCCCTCTTTCCTGACTTGTATCTCGCATTGATTCGTTCTGAATACTGTAAACCCACCCCAACTACTGAGTGGCAGCACATTCATACATTTCTATTGGTGGATTGTAACACGGGTGCGAGTTTAAAACGAGATTACAATTACTTGAAGCAGAGGATTGTTCTTGCTCGCGAGATTTAAAGCTATATAACAGTTCCATCATAGGGAGTATTTATACATTTGTGGAATTTAAAACTGAATTAAAAGTTGTGTTGAAATTTTAAAAAATGCCCAAACACACAGAAACCCCAGAAGAACATATTCGTGACCATAAGGATTTTGTTGTGGAAGACAGCAAAGGAAAGAAGGTGCAATAAAGTTTGCAAGTACTGTCGAGTTCATACATATTGTTACAGAAGAAAATGCCCAAGAATTTTGTAAAGTAACCGAAAACAATAATTTCCTACAATATGTAAAAAGCGAAAGCCCCGAAAAAAAATTATTTACATAAAACTCGAAAATAGCTCAAAATAAGCACCGAAAAATGAAGCCCTAATTATAATGTTAAACAACCAAAAAAAAAAAAAAAAAATCACATTTTGAAGTCTAACATAAAATACTGGACTAATATTATGGTTTCTTTGATTACATGATTATGTTTTTTTTTTTTTTTTTGTCTCACTCCTAAAATTCTAGGTGATGCCAAACTTTTGGCCATAGATGTACAGCACAGTACACTTACCAAGTATGTTCAGACCACATTTTAGTACCTCTCATTATTACTTCCTCACTTGGCAAAACATTGAGAAAACTTCCTAATACTTTCTATATCTGTAAGTCTATCAGATATAGATGAGGATATTTCTCTGTCACACTTACACTATGAATATCACACTTATATGTGAAAAACCACATATCTCGTTGTGATGAAACTTGGTATTACTCTTTTTTTTTTGCAGAAGTTATTGAGAGTATTCGATTCTGGGGATGTATGGGGGGGGGGGGGGGGGATATATGTCTGTTTGAACAACTTATTAAATTGTGATGAAACTTGGTGACATTATTTAGCACAAGTTACTGGGAGCACCAGATAGTGGGTATATATGGGGTGGCTCTCAGTCTGTATATCTGTCCATCTATATATCACCCAGGTCAACCCTGCTTCTTCAAAAGCAGTGTGTAACCACGTAGCACCGGGTCACAACCCAGGTAGGGTCCGACCTGGGTAGAGCAGGCCAGTGTGAAAGGGGCTTAACATTCAGCTACCCATATGAAAAATATTTGAACATTTCTAACAGATTATAAGCACACTTATTTTTATATATGAACTTACACATATATACACACATTCATATATGCTACAAATCGTAGAAATGTTAATCTATTAACATAGTATAATATTATAATAACAAGTGATCTCAAGAAGAAATCCATAGCACAGTTCAGTGGTATGCTATCTCATGCAATCACATCGTGATGCACAGTATTGCATATTATTGCTGATGCATAGCTGCCAACAATTTTTTGCTACATGCATTCTGAAATGAAGGGACAAGGCAGACATACAAATCCTTCTATGCTTTTATACCTTTCAACAAGTTGAGTGTTTATGATCTGATTCAAGCATTCAAAATCCTAAAAGGTATAAACAATGTCGACCCATGGGACTTTTTTGACCTGAAAAAAGAAACAAGGACCAGGGGTCACAAATGGAGATTAGATAAAGGGGCATTCAGAACAGAAAATAGGAGGCACTTTTTTACACAGAGAATTGTGAGGGTCTGGAACCAACTCCCCAGTAATGTTGTTGAAGCTGACACCCTGGGATCCTCCAAGAAGCTGCTTGATGAGATTCTGGGATCAATAAGCTACTAACAACCAAACGAGCAAGATGGGCTGAATGGCCTCCTCTCGTTTGTAAACGTTCTTATGTTCTTATGTTCCTGTCTGTCTGTTAAATAGTAGACCAAAAAAAGTGTTACCGTTTACAGGCACTCGTTCCTGGCAGGGTTTACTTGAGGCTACCCTCCTAAAACAGGATATGTAAGACGATAGATCCTGCCAAAATACTGTGTAACATAATGTGCATCATCAGTTTTGTTCTTTTTGAACAAATGGACGTGGCCACTTGCGGCAGTTTTGGGGTATTTCAACACAACCACTGACCAGATTGAGGATACCTTGTGATGTAGAAGCACTTATTTAATTGACTGCAGGTGTCTGTTAGAGTCTAATGCATGGAAACATTTTATTCTGATTGGTCACACTCTGATGTGTGAACATTTGATTGGCAAAAGGAACTATGAAAATCCAATATATAGCAAGTGTGGTTTGTTTGGCTTACCATTCACATCTGCTTGTTGAGTAATCAGAGAGCAGGAGGACTAGTGGAGTTAACATAGAGGCCATGTGTACAGTATGGATGAAGCTTTGTTCCCTTTAGTTAACACACTCCCCCTTTTCCACTTGGGAGGTAACAGCTGCTAAGATTTGCAAACAACCAAGAGCAATCAGAAGCCATCGAAGTGTCAAACTGTCAGCAGTCACTATTGCAGCTTCAGTGTTCATGGTTTGTTGTGTCATTTTGGTGGTTTTTGATGATTTAATCAAAAAGCATTGCTAGATTGAATAGTGTATGAAATTATTTCCCCTAACAGATAAGCCTTAAGGGGATCCCCTATTATAAGGAGTATGGAAAACCACCATGAATGGCATTTGTAGCTAGAAACTCATTGATCTGAAATCAGTTCTGTAGCATCAAGAATGTATTTTGAATCTTTAGTGACCAGAAGCCAGAATCAAAATAGCATGGGCTCTGTTTTGAAGCCAGTGCAAAGAAAAAGGTGTATTTTCTGAGATGAATAAAATAAGAAACAACCTGATTGCGGTATAATAATTTTTCTCTGAGTAGGTTCTTGCTAGTTTTCCTCTCTGATAATGTGCCTTTGCCTCAGCACTTGCTATAGTGTATAAAACAGATCTCCTTTCTAAACAGGTGTTTACAGGTCAGGGTGTCGAAGGATTTGTACAACATGTATACAGTGGCGAACACTGAAGTTGTAAAGGGAGTCTGTCTTTGAGAGTTCTGCAAATGGAAATGAGCTCAGAATACTAATAAAAATCTGGCATTTCACGGTTTCTAAACTTTTTAATTAAATTGACATTCACCATTGTTTCCATTATGTCTATCAAACCACATGCTGTATGTAACCTTATAAAGTATGAGGGTCAAAGAGATACAATTATACTTGAGTTGTTATCTGAGCAGAAGTACCAGGGTAGGAATTATTAATATTATAAAAGGCTATATCCCCCTTGATGGGTGTAATACTGATGGATGTTATCCCTCTAACCAAATCCCATACAAACCAAACAATGTGTCAGTGTCGGAGGGTTACTGTTAATTTGGTTTTCTATGGGGTTTATGAGGATCTTTTATGGGGTTGAGTTTCCCCTGAATCTATGGCAACACTCACTTGAACTTCAGTCAAAAGTGCTGTTCCATTAGCTTATTTATTATTATTATTATTATTATTATTATTATTATTATTATTATTATTATTATTAGTAGTTTCTTAGCAGACGCGCTTATCCAGGCCGACTTACAATTGTTACAAGATATCACATTATTTTTTATATACAATTACCCATTTATACAGTTGGGTTTTTACTGGAGCAATCTAGGTAAAGTACCTCAAGGGTACAGCAGCAGTAACCCCCCCCCCCCCCCCCCCCCGCCTTTACTGAGAGAGCTCCCATTAAGTGGGTATACAGTTGTTTATCCACGTCCCCCTTGTGGCTTGGGGGTAAACTTGTCCATTGGCAGTAGGGCTATAGAGGTCCCTGAATGGCTCACCTGGTAGAAGCGCAGCCAAGTGCAGGGTGTCATACAGCACAGGTTACTGTCCTGGCTGTGCGAAGTAGGCCAGTCTTCTCTGGGGACTCCGAAGGGAGCATCGCATTGGCTCTGGTGCTCCTGTGGGTTAGTGAGGCAAAACTGGCAGGAGCTGTTTCTCCTCATCACTCTACAGCAAATCCTGCTGGGCAGGTACCCAGTGAGCTCAAAGGCGGAGACCTGCAGGGCTTGCCTTTGTCCTCCAGAGATCGGTAGCTCGCTAACATCCACTCTCGAGGTTAAAAAACAAGCTGGCTTGGTCATGGGATCAGAGGACACCCACTGAACTTTTGGGTCTCCTGTGCCGTGTGGGAAATTGCTGCAGTGAGGGGAAATGCGATTCGGCATTCCAAATTGGGAGAAAAGTTGGGCGAAAAATAATAATTGGACACACAAAAAAAAAGAAAGTAGGACTATATTCCCCCAAACAACAATAGAAAGAGAAAATAGTCATGCAAAGCAGAAAAGGCCAAATGCATATCCTATTGCCACCAATACGATATGCAGTCCTACCACAGAGCTTCTCCCACATTGCTAGATCTTTATAAAAGCTGGTTCATGCATGCTCCTTCTTTTTACATTGCTTTTGTAGGCGCTCCACTTTGCAAGCTTATGTTTTGGGTTGTTTTGCAGACAATATATCTGACTGAGGATCTCCTCCACTGCTTCCTCAGTTACCTCTTTTCTCTAACCAAACCTCTCACACCCATATGCATAGATGGTATCCCCAAATTTATCCAGCTTCCTTTCTACTGTTCCACTTACATTTTCCAAAAATAAGCAGAGATCCATGTCAACCATGTGCCATTTTCTTAGCGGCTCTTGGCCACTTAACCCTTGGTTTGCACACATTAAGGTTCCTTTCTCTCTCTCTGGTTCATCTGACGAGGCTCACCAGGATCATTTGTTTCATCACTAGCTGTATTATTTCCTCCTTTCAGCTGTCTCTCCAAGCTATCACATGGTCTTTCCCTTGTTGCCAGCTGCACTATTCACAATAGACACTTGATTTATTTCAAATCTAGATGCTCATTCTCAGATAGGGAATTGACTACATAGGGCTAAAAAAAGGAATCCCTGGGGCTACATCAATAATTTTAGAAGTATGCTCTCCTGGCACTCTATACTGCAAACAAACAGGAGCTGTAAAAGATGGAAAAAAATATTCTGCAAACATGGAAAAAAAGCTGTAAGAAGATGGAAAAAAAAATGATGTCTCATTATCGCATGCTGCACCGTCGGCCGGAGGCTGTGTGAGGTGATGTCTCAGGACTGCACTCTGCACCTTGCGCCGTCGGCCGGACGCTGTGTGAGGTGACGTCTCAGGACTGCATGCTGCGCCATCGGCCGGAAGCTGTGTGAGGTGACCTCTCAGGACTGGCAGCGGTATGTAAATTAGTTGCGCAAAGGACGATGGGAAGGGGGACATATTTTGGGGAAATTGTTTCTATAAATATTTGATTGTTATTAATGGTTGCGTTATTGCCCTTTCATTGTTGTCTTGTTCTGTTACTGATTGAGAAGGTTGATTTGTTTCATTGTTGTTTATCTCAGTATATTACTGTGGGCTTAGGAGAATGTCTGCATTTGTGGGTAGTGGGCTGTCAGCATGCATGACTGAGCTAGTGAGTGAGAGTGGTTTTACACTGTTTGTTGGTTTCATTAATAAACAGCCTTAAAAGAGCTTTGTGTCTATCTCACAACGCGTGCTATTCTGCCAGTAAGTGGGAGCTGTGACTGTGGTATGTGAATAAAAAAGGTTACCCTCGACAGGGGTTCAAATGCAAACCAAAAAAAATGCATTTGCATTTTGAAGGATAATCCCATTTCCCAAGTCGGACAAGGACATTCTTGGTATCAAAATAAAGGTAAGCAATTAAAGTGTAATTACATGTAAGCATATCCTGTGATCTTCAAAGACTTATGAGATATGCTATTTTTTATTATATATTTTAAATATTTGAACCTGTTGTTGTTAACGAGGGGTTCATTTTAAAAGGATTTAACAAAGTAAGCTTACATTATTAGTATATTTTAAATCAAATTTTGTATGCCTTTGTTTTAAATGTATTGAAAGGTATACCTTTTGACCACTACCTTCGTCTCTAGTACATTTCAGAATGACTTACCAGTATATTGCTGCTGTCTGTAAGTTTGTTTTTAAAGTACCCAGGTCAGTTTCTAACTAAGATTGTGCTTTCCAAATAAGGAATTGGCTAATTTTAACAAATAATAAGCTAATACATAAGATGATACATGCACTGAATGGAATCATTAAATAACCCGTTACCATATGGTCCTTCAGGCATCACTGTTGTTTTGATAAGAGCTGTCACCTAGACGCATGTTCCCAGAAAAGTTCCTGCTCCACAAACTAACCTAGCATAAAAAATCACTGCATCTGACTTTTGATGAGTAAACAGACTTTCGTTTTTTAAAAACCTACATACATAGCTTTTGAGAGTTGGACTAATTGGGCAATTACTTGATAGTATCGTGTAAGTTCTGCTTACATAAACACTCAAGTGACAAAGAGCTCTTGTGATCTCCATTGTATTTGAAATTTGCCTTGCGGTATAAAAGATTTATGTTTATATTATGAGGTTTATTGCTGGAAATGTACAGAACAAAAGAACCACACAGATTGCTGTGTTGGTTTTTTTTTTTGCTCACTGTTTGATTAGCATGTTTTTCCCTGCTGTATCACTTTTGTCATCACAATATGTGAATGTAGTCCTTCAGGGATAAACTTTATGGAACCTTGAATATATAAATCAAATTGAAATTGTGTGCAAGTTCACTGCAAAATGTAAGTAACATAATTTTGTGTTCACAACTATTTTGTGCAGTTCTCACACCTTGTTTAAAGTTCACATATGTCAAGTTACCATCAGAGTAATCCAATGATCTAAAGTGCATAATATCTAAACACTGGCATCCTTTAACTCAACCCTCCTGGTGTTTTCTATCAGGGGTGATTTAGTGGTCCCGTTATTGACATCACTAAATAAATAGTTGGCCTAAAGAAGTCTGCGATTAAGCAGGTTTACAAGTTCAAGGACGATGATGTGATTGCATTGTTATGATGTAATTTGCTTCAGCCCATAGGAACATTGGCTGAAATAACTGCATTAATGGAGACATTGGGTGTGTTAAGTAACTGAGCGTCTCAGCAATAATTGTTCCGCTCACTCGGCCCACTGATGAAATCTGCTCTGCAGCGCTATCAGCTGCTCGAGGAGAGCTGAACTGAGCATGCCGTTAAGTGAATTCTTTCACTGAGCTGCTCTGAGCGGCTCACTTACTAACGCACCCATTAATACTAGGGATGGTGGTGGTGGGGCTCTGTCATTTCCTTGGGTAAGTCTTTTAGTTATTAAATGTAGAATGTTTTTCTCAAACTAATATTTTAAGGAATGTAGAAACTCCATATCTGAGCTTCGATCTATGCAGCATCAACTGAGAGCTTGAATCAAAGATGCAGCATCTTTTGACTCAGTCAAAGTGCGTGAGGCTGGGAAGCCATACGCTCTGGGCCTAATACCGAGAGTTATTGCTTAACATAAGGGGTATTAGGACAGGGAATACATGAAAATGCTTGACTCAACATTTACAAAACAGATACACTTGCCATTTGCAATTATGCAACAAGCATTCATCCAAACTTTTATTTTTTTTTAACACATGATGGAATTTGTGTCAACATTAGCACCAGAACTATAGAATATGTGACTGCACTGGAAATAAAATGCCAGTGCTCACTGCTATATTGGGTTTTGTAGAAAGGATTTTTTTGAAGAGGCAGAGATTAATATCAAATCAAAGTGTACACTTTTATATATTCACATGCCGTCCTGCAAATGCATTATAGCCACCACATATATCTCATTTGTCACAGTTCATGATATTTTGGTTGAGAAAAAGGATCCTCATATGTTAGCACACTTTTCCTTTCCAGCGCACGAGGGAATACAGAAGGTAATGGAGCGTAAACAATGGGTATCGAACCTATCGATCAATTACATTATTTTTACACATTATTTTTTACATACAATTACCCATTTATACAGTTGGGTTTTTACTGGAGCAATCTAGGTAAAGTACCTTACTCAAGGGTACAGCAGCAGTGTCCCTAGCCTGGGACTGAACCCACAACCCTCCGGTCAAGAGTCCAGAGCCCTAACCACTACTCCACACTGCTGTAACAGTGAAAATGAATGTTACCAAGCCCCGTGACACACAAAACAACTCAAAAGATGGATTACTTACAACCCTAACTTACATACCATAATTGCCCTAAATTACAATCACCTCTATTCTCATAACCAGCATTGGGATGCATGGTATCACTGAATGACAATCCATTAACTATCATTTGTGTTAATCAACCTCACGTCTGCACTGCACATGTTTGTTGATTGAATGTTGTCCTTTTTAGCTACTGTACTTGCTGAAAGTCTAGCTTCTAATGAGAAGTCTGGAGACCTATATTTCTAGGGCTACTTTACTGCTGTTAGGCCATTGCACTCAAATGCACACAGTTAAGCATGTGATTATTGTCTTAACTTTGCAATTGTTAAATTGTGTACCATATAGGTTTTGATAAGATGAAGCTGTTTGGTTACAAAACATAGCAATCATGTGGAAACACTGGATGCTTCGTACTCACAAAACACCAAACGTGAGTGTTATCAACAACAAGCAACCACATTGTTAATTGTATTCTGAAAACATACTTAATTTGAGTAAACTACTTCAGGTGATACTCAAAGATCAATTACGTGTTGTCAGTAAAGGGTTTTTAATATTGTTTGTTAAGGTCAGAATATCCAAAACTGATCGGAAAATATGTTGGAGGGGCAAGACAACTCCCTCCAGCTCTTTTTAATGTGATTTTACACTAAATTCCAAACTGACACATTTAACAAAATACAGAAAGTTTCTTTGCCACGTGACTCATACAAACACACATACTGTATTTAGGGAGGGACACCTTAATATTGTGTGCATTTTAATTTTAAAAAACAAACATTTTAATGCTAACCTGGAGCCAGCAACACATAGCTTCAGGCACAAATAAACGCTTCATGAAATTCCAAGATGAGTCATTCTCAAAAAGTAAAAGGAAGCACCTCAGGGAAATAAAGACCATCTTGCAAAATTAAAAAAAACAACAACGAAAAAATAAACAACCAACTTGTGTAAATGTCTGTGACTGAATCACCCAAACAGAAATGTTATTTTTCCAGAACATGAAACAAAGAAACGGAATTTAAAAAAGGCGTGATCCCAAGAAAACAAAGCAATAACTGTGGAAAAAAAATCATAAAAATTCATGAAAGAATCATAAACAAAATGGATCTCTCTGTATGTTTACCACACAAGATATCAAGACCACATTGGTCCCAACCTCAGGAGAGACACTGGGTTGTTGAAACACTGGGGTCTGTTTCAGTGACCTAAATATCACCGCCCTTTATATTAACCATGCTGGTTTAGGGTGTGTTCACCTAATGAGGTGGTCTCGGTCCACTTGGCAAACGCACCGAGTCTGGTTCGCTTGCTAAACCTCAATGTGAACAACTGCTGGACTCGGTCCTTCTGCACATAGGAAACAAACTATACAAGGTAACCTGACTCAGAAGTAAACATTTCGCGCATAGTTTAGTTTATATTCAGAGGAAACAAGTAGAGCGAAAAACAAGAAATGTCTTTGGGAACTGCATTAGGGTTACAAGACATCCCGTGAAAACTGTTGTCCCAATCGGAAACAGTAAAATTGTTAATCGTCCTGGTTTTGCTATTGTATTTATTTTTATTTTTATTTTCATTAAGTACAAAACTGCATCAGTGTGCTCTACAAGTTAATAGCAGAGTAATGTATTAGGTTGTGTTAGCGCCATTCAAAAATAAAATAAACAATTATATGGACTATTTGTTTAAACATTCTGACTAAGAGTGTATGTATACCGTATGTTTAACCCTTTGCGGTCCATTTATTAATCGCGCGTCAGGCACGCCAGGTCTAATTAATTTTCACACGCGCAGTTAATTTTATACGCGCTGTTTAAAAGTATTTTTTTTCACAGTCAAACGGGTTTAAATGGCCCTGCATATCAACAAAGCACACACTAGGCATCTCCAGCCCCGCCCCACCCTTTCGTTTGCTATAGCGTTCAGCTATGTAAGAAATAAATAATAATAATAATAATAGTCGTACATACCGATCGATCATCTCCGGATCACTCGTTTTATCACCAAACTCCTCAATAATGCGATCCAAGTCATTATTTTATTACTATAACATCTGAAAAAAGCTCTGCAAATGTCCATGATAGTCTCAGTGCGCTGACGCACTCAGCCAGCTTGTTTACTATGAACGCCCCATTATCTGATACCTGATACCATGTATGACTATTCATGAAATACGCCTTTTTTTTTTTTTTTTTTTTTTTTTCCCCGACTTGTCTCGGCTCCTGTCGCTCCCACTCGGCAATTGAATGGTTTTCTCGGCTTTTTCCGGAGAAAAAACGACTAAACACCCGTTTATTGCGTTGCTATAATGATGTCGGACCCAGTCCGACAAAGGACCTGTGAGGAATAATTGCAATGTCGGACCCAGTCCGACAATGGACCGCAAAGGGTTAAATGATAATAGCTGATCTATTTTTTTAAATCTGGCTTTTTGTACATTTAACATGTGTTGACTAGACTAGACTAGACCAATAATACACTCTTCATTATCTATACTCTGTAATTAGTTTATATTATTTTAGTGATTGTCTGTTATGGCCTATAATACCCATTATTGCCATATTTTGTCTGTGATCACAGGCCACAGGCTCAAAGAACAGCAGACCACTGACAGTGACACTGTGAAATCTTTTCAAAGACAATACATTTATTTATTTATTTTTTAATTTTTTTATCTCACAAACCTGTAGGCCAGAAGGTTGTGTTTTTGGTAGGCGTGGTGGTCCGTGATCCACATTAATCACATTTTAGTGGCCTATAAAATGTTTTTTTTCGCCCGATGTGGAGGGTCTTATTGCTTTTATCCTTCAAAGTTAAAGCACAATTTTTTATCATTATTTAACTGTATTTTTTTTTACTTTTTTTTACCTTCCACATTAACGTTCTACAAAACATAGTCCTCCATGATAACAACATTCCCTGTGAGCTTCTCTATAAATTAAGTGTACAAAACATAGGGCTTCTGATTTTCGACGATCACAAAATCATGGACAGAATCGCGGAATTAGGCACTGGGAACGGAATTGGCATTTTGGGAAGGGAAATCTGCTTTGCAACTGCACCTTTAAAAAAACAAAACTGCGCAAAGTCTTTTACCGTTGTTATTCTCCTATACAAAATAATGGATTGCTTTGAAAACTACACTACCCAGAAACCCAGCGATGACGCTTGTATAAAACATTTTTGTATGCTTATTTGGATAATTGAATAACGAGAAAACAGGTGGTTTTGTGGACGTTACGCTGATGGACTACCTGTCTCTGTTGCGGCGCTGCCTGTGTGCTGTGTGAGTCGAGTTGTTTAAAAAACCAACTAGCTGTTTTGTGAGAGTTCTATTCTGTGGAATAATTTTGGAGTTGTATATACAGAAAAGTGAAACCTTTAGTTTTATAACTTCTTATTTCTAATTTATCATTAACTCCTTAATAGTAATACGAACAAACATTGACGAAAAAATGACGTTGCAGAAAAGTGTCGCAGCGGCTGAATTTTAGAACAGCAAAATATTGCCACGGTACAACAGAGACAGCATAGCAGGTGTGTCCAATCCTGGTCCTGGAGGGTAGGTGTCCCTCTTGTTTTTTGTTCCAACTGTACCCTAAATTACTTAATTAGAACAATAATTGATAATAACTGGTTCAATTAAGTAATTTAGGACACAGTTGGAGCAAAAACCAGTACAGTAATCAAAAGCGATCGATCAGTTCTGAAAATAACTATTGAAAGTAAGATTAAGTTTGCTAAAAATAGGATCTTAGATCCCAAAAATGTTGTATCCATCAAAAGTTGCGCCAATCAAAGCACTATAAAAATATAATACAGACCTTTTTGTTTGCTTGTTTGACTTCCACATCTGACATTGAATAACACAGAGAAATCGTATACAGGGCAGTTTACACGTCAATCATGCACTTTTTAAATGACGTGACCGATACACCATTCACATATTTTGAGAGCTTAAACCCTTCTACACACTCTGTAAAAAAAATTGAAATGATCGGATGCTCACAGCCGGCGTTACAGTTAGATTTATTTTACGACGTACACCGTATGCCTCCTAGCACTGAAGGGGTTAGCGACATTCTGTTATAAATACAACTGGTGGAGTGATATTGTTTGATTTGTTTTTGTGATGCGGTTACACACATTCTAAGGGAATTATATCCCTCTATCTCAGCCAATAAGAATGCAGGGATTCTTTCCATTGAAGTGTAACTTATTATAAATACAAAGGCATTGCTAAGCAGTTACAGAGCTTAGTCAAAGGAAAGTTATTTAGTTGTTTAATTTCGGTTTGAACATTCCGGTTCTTTCTTTTTTCATAATTATCATTGTTATATAAACAGAATACTCCATGAGGATAACTGTAAACAACCCATGCAACTCCTTTGGGCACGTCTGGGTTATTCGGCTATCCTCATGTTGCTATAATAAAGCTCTCAGGCATTCTTATTGTTTTTCTGAAAAAGTGATGCCAATGACTCTTTAAGATGAAGTGCTTTCTTATTTTTGAAAACTAATTCTAATTACAGCTACTTACAAGCCTCTAAATAAAATGTTTGTCATTTGTTTAATGTTTGATCACTTTCAGTATTGGGTAAAAAATAAATGTAGTAAGTAATGAATTTGAGAATCTAGCACAGTATGTTTTCCTTAAAGCTATCTTGTACAATAATAAATAATACAATCAAAAAAAGACAGAATACTGCACATATTCCAGGTTCTTGTCTTATTTTATTATACTTTGAAGGATGCAAATTATTTTAGACATTTAATGGGATTCAGGCCAGAACACACCATTTGATTTAAAGTGCTGTATTCTGATAAGAGTAAGTCATTTAGCCCTAATATCAGCTGTATATGATCTACAATCAGCTCTGTCAGAGCTCAGTATTCATAACTGGACGGGAGAATGGGAATATGGAGGCCACCAATCTGATTCCACTAGAGGTCAGTGGCACATCTCCACCCTGATATTTCATTAATGTTTTAATTAAATATCCTTCTGCCTAAAGCTGAGCTAAGAAAAAAATAGTTCCATATACAGTAACTATAAAAAAAAAAAAAAAAGCATTTTTTTTAATAAAGATTTATAGATGGTGAATTGAACATTGCCATTGCAGCTTTTCTGCATTGATTCGTTCTACTTTTTGTAATTCTTGGTTTGTTCATTACATTTTAAAGTAAAATATTACTGCCCATTTTCATCATGACACAAATGAATCTGCCTTTAAAATCACACACACCCTTCCTCACGAGACCTGGAACAGTATCAGGTGCTGTTTTTCTTTTTTTTCTAAACCATCCTTTGTGATCTGGGGTAGTAACAGGAGGCATCCATACCAGATTTGTGTTACCGCTTCACAGTGGCGAGAAAGACGTTATTTGCATGGATACTTATCAAACTTACATTGCAGTTTAAATTAAATTGCAAGAAACAATGTAGGGCACAGCAGAAGAGATGATACCATCATACCTGGACAAATGTATGTGGAGAGAAAGGTACGGCAGGAATTGTCGAGATGCATTTATAAATACTCTGCATCAGAACACACAGCTGCACAGGGGGTGGGACCAGAGACAGCAGGCAGGCAGGCAGACCAACCAGAGAAGAATGGACAGACCGGGAGCAACGGCAACAAAACATCTATTTAACCACCAAAGTCTCTTTTAAGAGTCACCCAAATCTTTTGAAAAAAGCTGAAAGTTTAAGATATATTTTTTAAACTATTTATTTTCCAAATGGGATAGGGAAACGCTTCAGGGAGAAGGAGCAGAGCGACCAGAATGGAGAGTTTTGAATTGATTTGAATACTTACTTTTGCTTTTTTTCACAACATTAATTAGTCATTGGTGTCTGATTCAGACTCATTCAATATCTCATGTACACTTCAGTTTCCCAAAAGGTCAACATTTACATAAATCTCGTCGGTCATGTTTATTGTGATAAATTCCAATAAGTCTGCCGTTTTCTTTTCAAAATTCTAGTGGCGTATGGATATCCCTTTTTGAAAAGAATTGCCAACTCATGGTGATATGCTATAATATCAATACCCCCATGTGACCTGTTTTGACCAATGAGGATAGAGTTTTTAAAATACCCATTTTATAAGGGCTAAATAAATGTCAATCACCATCTAGAGTGTTCTGTTTATTATGGATGTTTGCTTTTTACTGCCATCAGTAACTCCATCCACAATCATATTTGAATGTTTTAATTTCAAATGGTGAAGCATTGAACTTTCTTTTTGTGGTATTTTTTTGGCAATTATTTACATACCGCAGTTTTCTCGTCCGGTTGCTCAAAATACTTCCAACCATGGCTTCGCCTCGTTCCTTTGTTTAGATGCCATTTTATTAAAAATATATAACAAACGTCAGAAGAAATGTGTGTCATTAACTTTCTTACCCTGTGGTCTGGATACTATACCATGTCTACTTGAGCATGAAGCACCAGATCGACCGAGAATAAAACCCGCCTCAGTCAGTCTTTCTGTTGCACCAATTAGAAAAACTACTTGGAGGCAATTGCCAAACACCTTCCTTTTTATAATATATGCCCCTACTGTGGCACCACAGCAGTCGGATATGTGATGGACTATTGTATATGATGATAAATTGCTCAAATTAATACATAAAAAAAATATGCGTTTGGTGAAATTTGTCACATGACCGGTTATACATCTAGCATATTATTCAACGTTTAACCACTTCTTTAGAGTTTATACATCTCATTATAATTTAAAGATTTAACTGGCAAATGGTGTTAAGGGTTACTAGAGAATGGAAACTTAAGATCCTTGCTGAGCCAACACAAAATGCTTGTAAGAACAGAGGTGTGTAAATTAGTAATTAGGTCTCAGGACTGCGAGCCGGGAAATCCTGGGTTGAAGTCCCAGATCAGTCACTGATTTACAGACTGACCTTGAGCAAGTTTCCCAGCCAAGTCAGTGATAGGTAACCTGTCCATCCGTTTATCTGTAAGTAGACTGGATTCACTTAATCTACTTTTTTCATAAATATATATTGTAGACATACACTGCCTGTCCACTTTATTGGGACCTGTACCTCATATCGGGTTGGGCCACAGTTTGTCCTGATCGCAGTCTTGACACGACGTGGCATAGACCCCACAAGGTACTGGAAGACAGCTCTGGGATGTTAATCCATTTGGTTTTTAATATTTCACACAATTGGTAAATGAAGGTAGATTGTGATGATGAATGCTTCAATTAAGTTCATCCAAACATGCTCAATTGGACTGATCTCCATGAATTGTGATGGCCATGAATTTCTGAAGTCTCTGTTATGCTCCTCAAACCATTGTTGTGCAATTCTGGCAACGTGGATGGGTGCATTACGTAAACTATGGCATTCATTCAGTCTACTAGAGCAAAGGACCAAAGTCATAGAGAACTTTCCCCACACTGGGGCCAAAAATGGCAAGGCAGTGTAGTTGTTATAAAGCAATACATTGTACAGTTTTCATTAAGCAATTGTGAACAAAATTAATGTTGTAACAGCTAAATATTTGATTACTACATACTGTCAAGAGCTCTTCTTAACCAGGGTGTCTTTCAAATGATGAGTAGTGCTACACACAGCTGTTAAACTCTGTACATGTAAAATCCCCCTGGAAATGAGATTCAGCATTTCAACTATGCTTTGAATTTTTTTTTTTATCATTTTATAAGATGCTGATCACCTGTTTAGCAACCAGTTACTTTAGAAGAAAACAGAAGGTAGCTTCAGGGAATACTTTAAGAGCTATTGCATGAATGTTGATTTGTACCTGCAGCTGGCCAAAAGTTTTGCATCAGATAGATTTTAGGATTGAGACAATTCCAAAAATATAATAATACTAATACTAATAATAATAATAATAATAATAATAATAATAATAATAATAATAATAATAATAATAATAATAATAATAATAACTTGAACAAAATTTAGATATTTTATTTAACAGTATGTAATAAAAGAAACTACAAAATGATATCGCAAGTCTACCAGAAGCCATAATAGTACAATATTTCATGTTAGATTTCAAAATGTCACATTTTTCAATTTTTGTCAGTTTTTCTTCAAGTATATGGAAAACTACAAAGCGGTATGTAATTCAATATGTTAACGTAACATTATTCAGCAGGTTTCATTCAACTTTATGAAGTAAAATTGGTTAATTCTATAGGGTGATGCAAAACTTTTGGCCATAGCTGTAATATTTTAAATTTGTCCTGCAACTGTCTGATTGTAGGCTTCAGACAATCTCTGCTGTCAGATTCATTTTTCGAGGCCAACATTCAGTTAATAAGAAGCAAGTTAAAGCCAGACCCTGATTCACTTCTGCTTCTTTGCAGAAAGTTCTTGCCCACATTTTCAAATGTTCCAAGATGTGTTCAGACAGCATGCCAACCCTCAGTAAGACAGGTCTGCCTGAGTGATTTTAATTATTTCAGAATGTCTGTAGAAGCTTGATTAGCAGCCCCAGGCTCCAGAATGCCTTTACTCTTACAGAAGCAGCTCATGTTTAAATGTAGGTGAAGATTTCATGTTTAAGTGTTACTAAACAGGCTGTAGAGTTTAAAACACAAAACATTACTTTCCCTAGTTTCCTGTTTTGTTGTACATATTCATGCATATTCATAAACCTGTTCCGCCCCTCTGAACATGTGCCAGAGTGAGCAGGTAGGACAGATGAAAATGCTCAACTTTGGGAAAAGAGTCAGGAACAGATTAAATGTTTTTGATTTATTTCATCAGCCAATGTTATGAATTCAGAAGATATTTTGACAGGAAGACCCGAAGCATAACATGAAACAAAAACAGCTAGTCAAGACTGATTTATGACCAGTGATGTGTTCATAAAAATATCAAACCAATCGCAATTATCTTTAAAAAGATATTGCAAGAATAAAAACAGGAAATTAGGGAAAGTAATGTGTTCTGTTTCAAACCCTACAGCAATCTGAGAATGATTAAGACACCTTAAGGCAACTGTCTTCAGGCAACTCTGATCTATCCCGATGCTTGGTTCTTGGCTTTAGCTGCTCAGGTTAATAGGATATGGTCTGCCTGGTGTCACATTCAGCAATGTCATCTGGGATTAATGAACTCAATGGCCTATTGGTAGACATGCTTCATTTTTCTATTTTTAGACTATTAAAACTTAATTTAAAAATATTCATAAAATGCTTACTGCAATGGTAATTGTATACAGTAAATTGCACACCAAGAACACTCTGGTTACTAGCTGAAGTCAGAACCAGTTTTTCATCTTTTATCTCCTAAACAGAAGCCTCGTCTCTGAAATGGGAAAATGAGAGAATGACATAAACACAGCACAATTTATTTCAAATAAGGTAAAATTGTTTATAATTAAAAAAGAATGCATGTACAGTACAACACTGTGAAGGTTAAACTGTGATACTGGATCTTTAAGACTGCAGAGTCTGAACTTACCCTTTAATTAATAACCTACAAAAAACACACAACAATCTTTATATCTTTCCCTAGCAAAAGAGAATAAAAAACAAATTCTGATTATTCTGCTGCATGGGAAAACATAGCCTTCAGACCAAAATAATCTTAATTACCAGGGTTATAATGCCAAAAAATAATTGGGTAACAAATACAAGTTTCAATTAATTTAAATTCTATAAAGAGAGCTTAGGAAATACCAAGGATACTAAAACTGAAATTGATAGCATGCCTTTTGCAAAATGTCCCACATGCTCCATACTTTGATTTCTTTAGCTGTCAATTACAACATCCAGAAATTGATTAGACTGGGATCAATGAGGGGCATCAAGAAGCATGCCATAGCTTTAATGTTAACACCACATCTATAACACTATTAAGAATTAACAATGCATGTCAGATTATGACTAGCCATTAATTAAAGCATCTGTATGTATTAGGGCAAAACCTCTGCCTGTGGAATGGAAAAACTGTACATATTAAACGCTATATACGTTATAAACAAGTCTGTTTTAACCAGAGTAATTCCCCATTAAAGCCCTTGTTGTTTGGCAGGGACATGCCTCCTCAATACGTTGTAAATGGAACTCTGTTCTAACCTGTATTTGGTTTCAAAAGCTTGCATGCATTATTTTTTTTATTTTTTTATTTTTTTAAACAAAGCAAATCTTTCTCCAGACATTAAAATGCTTTGGCTCCAGCTTTCAGACAGTAACTTTGATTCATTATACCCACAATGTATGGAAAAAAACAACTATAATACAGTTACAAATTGTACTTGAAAAAGAAAACAACAACAAAAATACGACATCCAGTGTGGCAATGTATGGTTATATAAAGTTAAAACTTTACATTATTACCAATTTGTTGTAGGTATTTAATACCATTTTTTATGAATAAAAAAAACAAAACCTGAAGTGTTGCTGACTAAAGAAAAGATCCTGGGCTAAGGCCCAGAAAGTCATCAGTGGGTTAGATTTTGGATTTAAGGTGATTAAAGTAAAATATAACGTGGGGGCTCCCGAGTGGCGCATCCAGTAAAAGTAGTGCAGGATGCGTCCTATAGTCTGTACGTCGCGAGTTCGAGTCCAGGCTATTCCTTTGCCGACCGATGACGGGAGCTCCCAGGGGGCGGCGCTCAATTGGCCGAGCGTCGCCCGGGGGGAGGGAGGGTTAGGTCGGCCAGAGTGTCCTCGGCTCACCGCGCACCAGCGACCCCTGTAGTCTGGCCAGGCGCTTGCGGGCTTGCCTCTAAGCTGCCCGAGAGCTGCGTTGTCCTCCGACGCTGTAGCTCTTGGGTGGCTGCATGGTGAGTCCTCAGTGTGAAAAAAAGCGGTCAGCGCTTCGGAGGACAGTGTGTGTTCGTCTTTGCCCTCCCGAGTCAGCGCAGGGGTGGTAGCGGTGAGCTGAGCATAATAAAATAATTGGCCATTCCAAATTGGGAGAAAATAATAAAAAAAAATTAATAACATTAGGTAGTAGATTACGTTTACAATTAGGCATGCTTAAAATTCAAAAGGTAGAGCACAGCACACTGTCAATCGAAAGAATCAGGAAGTGCAGTTAACATATTTATTGACTGGGGAAATACATTTTAAAGTTGCTGCAGTATGTCCACTGGTTTTCAGAACTGCGTGGTCCTCCAACGCTGTAAGTTCTGAATATGGCTGCATGACGGGTTTGCAGAGCGAAAAAAAAGGCAGACGACTGACAGCACTCGTTTCGGAGGACACGAGTGCTCATTTTCGTTTCTCCTGAGAGAGACGAAGCCGAGAGCCAGTTTGAATAATAAACGGACATTCCAAAATTGGGAGAAAAATAGGAAAATTAATAAAAATAATTGTTAAAAAACAGGTACAGTATTATTGAAACTTTTTTCAAGTTGTGCTACAAGATTTGGCACCAAAACAATCAGGCTTTATGCAAGAAAATGTAATTTGAAACATACAAGAAATGACTTTGATTACATGATATTTTAATATTATGCTTAATTACACAAATTTAGATTGTATCCTTTGGGAAAAGATAAATCCCTATATTAGAAAAACTGCTGTAGTGGCATATAACACACAACATAATAAAATGTATAAGGTTTTTGAAATAGGATTCCTACTGGGCAGAAAAAAAACATTTTACATAGTTACAGTGTGTTCCAAGCTATAGTTTTAGCATCAAAACAGAATTTTAAAATAAGCTACATGTCCACTGGGGCCTAATTCACAGGGTCTATGAATGTCATGTTCCATTTTTACATGCTTTTCATAGCATATAATCCTGAAACAGTGTTAAATAAGGAGTCGCAGACATTTCCCAGTGCTAGCTTGTTTAAGTCTGCTATATATGAGAATTTCGAGAATCTCATTTACTGCCAGGGAACTCGTAAATATTGTGGTTATTAAGTTGCACACATGGTAAACTTTTTTTTTCTTCTTTGGATGAATTACATAATTCTAATTATTTGGATTATCATGACCTTTTGATGGCATAGCGAAGTTAAAATTGAAAAAAATAAAATCCCTTTTTGTGTAACATGGGGTGCAGTGAATTTTCATAATACAAAACCCTATACATTCAGTTTCCAGACAGCTGGAGTTCAATTTAGAGTCATTAATTGCCTTTGGGAGCGGTCCCTAGCAACTTGCCTGTTACTGCAAAAGCTTGACACAAATGTGTTTTTAATCATCTGGGCTGTTATTGTGTGGAAACAAATATGATGAAAGATTTACCATATGTCATTGTGATGGGTGACAGTGGTCAGCAAAACAATGAATGTGTCCGCCATTTTGTAAAAACCAGATGAGAAGAACTCTAGCTTTTGGTGCGTTCCAAACTCCCCAGACACCTGTCAATCAAGCCTGAGAATGGGAATCTGGTGTAAAACTCAGGAGTCGTTAGAGGTTGCCAGTCATCCAGAGAAGCAAACCTAGGCCTAACACAGAAGTTTGTTGCCACTCACTGTCAATTTGCTGGACATTCTAAACACCTTCATGAAATGATACGTTACAGGAAGGACAGCCTCAAAAGGGAATGTTTTATGGGCCATGAGAACAGGCTGTAATTTTTACCCAGACTCAGCCAACACGTGACCTCCCTCCCATCTCCCTCTGTCTGCATCTCTGCATCTACCTGGTTCCATAAGCGCATAAGCAGAAGTGCTGCACTGGCACCTAATACAATAGCTTGTTGATTGCACATTCTGTTGCCTTAGCTAACTTTGTATTGTTTAAATGAAATAAAAATGTTCAAACTAACTTGACTATTAAAAAGTAAATCTAACTCAAATGGATTAAGTAACATGAAAACACACGTTATGAGTTTAGTCAGCCCAGAGAAAGTTGTCATAACAAAAACTAAATGAGTAGCTAAACTTAATTATATTAAGGCAATGAGTTTACTCATTTTTTTTGAGTAAACTTGACTTATCAGGGTTTACAGTGTATAGTGTTGTTGCATGTAAGTGTTTAATTGTCTGTAACCTCCTTATTATGTCATAAATACATTGGCCCATATGCATAAAACTCACTTTCTCCTTTATCCTGCTAGTAATAGTGTTTAAAATCACAGTATTTCATCGGGTGATTATAAAAGTCATTTAACGTCAAAAAACATCACATATCGCAATGTTAAAATAATGTGCCCTTGGAGAGCAATTTTCTCATTAACATATTATTCATCTGATTCATAAAGCTGTATGGTGCTGTTAATTTACCCTTACTGGCATTATAATTACCACGTGCCTCAGACCAGGCAGAGAATAAGATGTGTTTATTGGTCTAATTTCCTAGCATAATTTATGTCTTTAGGAACATGTATCTAATTCTATGTTTAATTATCTGGTAATTAGGTCATTTAATTTTGTTATTTGTAACACATACATTCAATTGCATCGTTAACTTGTTTGAACAGGAAAGTCTACTTACTGGTTGGAAAGCATAAATCAGGTTTGTAGCCTATTCATTGCTCAAGTGGAGAAAATGGCAGGTTTCAGTGTGCTTGTGTGTGTGTGTGATTTATTTATTGTAATTATTTTAGGGCTGTAAAGTGATACAAAAAATTTAATCGCAATTAATCTCATGATTTCAAATATAATCTTAGTTAATCTGTGACCTCTTGCCAAGATGAATAATTGTCTGTTTAGATGCAAAACAACTTATTTTGAACCTATCCTTACTTTATTATTATTATTATTTATTTCTTAGCAGACACCCCTATCCAGGGCGACTTACAATCGTAAGCAAATACATTTCAAGTATCACAGTACAAGTAATAATACAACTAAGAGCAAGATAAATACAATGACTTTGGTTCAAGCAAGTACAAGTATATGACAAAATACGATTCAATAACGCTTCAGAACACCGTCACAGCAGATAATTAAACCAACCTTCTCGCGTTAACTCGTCTCGCTGCTAAAATATAAATATACTACAGAAAGTTGTATTTAAATATTTGTATTACTTCTTGATTTACTTTTTTTAAACTTATTTTCATATTAATACACTGGGCTTTTCGTATTAATACACTGGAAAAAAGGCACATTTGTGGTTAGACTGTTTGCTTTTACAGTAGTGTAACCTGCATGAGGGTTACCTAGTGCATTTACTGCATGTTGATCCACAGTTGCAGGACCATGGTAGGCCATTGCTTCTGGAAGTTGTCCCATGTACTGGTAACTCAGTGACAGACCTCTGCGGTGTGTATTTATTAAAGAACTAAGTGTTATCCTGCGGCACTCTGTTACTTTGGATTGGATTTGGGGTTGACCTTAAGGGCAGGGGCACCATTTAGTGGAGGGAGGGGGGCAGTTCTCCCCAATATGGACACTAAGCATCTCACATCTTGCATTATTTAACAGGTCAGACAAGCCAAGTATTTTTCTGGCTTAGTGGTGTGAACAGGATGGCTTGCGTGGTGGCGTCAGACCCGGAAGAAGCACAGACAGTCAGGACTGCGAAGTATGCAAAATCACAAAACAAAAAGGTTGAACAAACAAAAACACTTCCCCAAAACACAAAACAAAAACAAATAAATACAAAATAAATAGACAGAACCAAACAAGTATTGTGCTGGAGTACAACCAACAATTGTTTTTAGATCCATTTCCTTCTCTCACGACCAACGTATCTCGTTCCGTCTCCAAACGCACTCTCTGTGCAGCCAAAGCTGCAGGTCTTTTATATTATGGCTGGTTGTTAATTATCTTATTAACCCCTCGGCCATAGTTTGCACGAGTTTAATAAATCTGCGTGACTGTCAGCTAATTCAGTAATCAGTAGCTGATCAGTCACGCATTCTCACGAAAGTACTCCAATAAAATACAAACAATAACAGTAATGGCGGACAGCTTTTTCGTCCGCCCTGCATTTTAAATAATAATACAAATACAAAAGTAATACAAAACATAAGCATAGGGGTGGGGTGTACTCAGTCACAGTTGTCCATCAGCTAACACTGCAAAGGGCCTGTTGGCAAGGTTAAAGAGCTATTCCCTTCTGTTGAGGCTCTTGGTTTTAGAAAGAATATTCAAGATTTTGAACAGTGCTTCAGAAGAACTGCAAAATGAAAACCTGAGTTTAGTAGCAAGCAATATTGCTGCTCTTCAAGAAATGAGATCATCTGAAAGCAAATGGAAGAAGCTATGTCATGAAGCCGAAATCATGGCCAAGGAAGAAATTACTATTCCTGGTCAGGCAGTAGCAACATTTGACCTCAGCAATGCAAAAAGAGCAACGGCACAAAGAACTAAAAAACTGGCCCACTTTTTTGTTTCTGGCAGACTGGGTCAGTCATTCCACATGATGTTCCCAAGAAAACCTAACTGCGTGTAATCCAAACTGAGAGTTTTCTTGAATATAACAAACTAAAGATAATTGCAGATCACTAAGCATCAACAGGTACTGTGACGGGGGACTGCCCCGTCTTTATGATCATGGTTGGGACTGGCAGGGAGGGGGTTAAAATTCCTCCGTGCCAGGAAAACATGTGAGAATGTGGCTGGAGCCCTAATTGAATAATTAGCAATTATTGATTAATTGGGCTCCAGCCACAGGGGATAAAAGCCAGGGGAGAGGCCCTGGCTTGGAAAGGAGAGTTCTAGAAGGAGACGCAAGAGTGGTTTTGTGTGTGCTGTTTGTGTAAGTTTTTGGTATTCCAGTGAAGGCAACGCCCAGCCTGGAAACCTTTATTTTTGTAAGTTTTGCTTTTTGCTTTGTGTTTATTTTATGTTTAAAACCTTTTTTGTTTGGCCCTTGTGCCGGTTTATTTTGTATTTGTGTTTATTAAAAACTTTATTTTTGAACTTTAAAACTGTCTGAGTCTCAAACCTCGGTCAATCCTGTCACAGTACCCATTTTGATGGTCCTGATGCAGAAGTAGAAGTTTCCAAAATGCACATTGCACCAACAAGATTGACATCAATTTCTGAATTCAGGAATGTTCTGAATTAATTACCAAGGGGTTATCAGTCTTTACTGTCAATTGTAGATATTGTGTTGAGCCTCATGCTCAAGAGAGTTAAGGACTGCTTAAGATCCACAATGGCAGATGGGCGCTTAAGTGATTTGGTACTGTGAGTGTGAAACTGCAAAATTCTTGGATGTCAACAAAGGCATTGACAATTTTGCCAAAATGTTACCCATTATTTTAGCTGATAGCAGTTTTTTTTTTTTTTTTTTTTTAAATTATTTTATTTATTTCCCTTTAAACAGTGTTGCACTTTTTATTTTATAAAACAAAATTATTTATTTATAGTGCACAATGTATCAAACTGTGTGACTGATATCTGTGTTAAGACTCCAAGATTAATCAAGGCTGTGGGATCGGTAATATCTTACTATATCTCCTGTGTGTTCTGAATGTATATGTAATCTTAAAAATAAGGCTTAATTTGGTACTGGGTCTGCATGCCACAGGTGCAGATTGCTTAGCTTTAAAAGTCACCTGTTTATCCTGTGTTGGTAATTTTGTTATTGTATGATTTTTAAAAAATATAGGACATAATCACAGAAAATGCTCTCATAATAAACTGATGTTTAAGTTTTTATCTGCAAAAAACCAAGAGCTTCCAGGGACCTAAGTGGTCTTCACAGATCTACCCAATACAGTACATTTAAAATACACTTCAAGACTTGCTAGAAAATAAGTAGTATTCATTCTGGAAATATTAGAATAAAATATTTTTATGACCGTCCCTGCGTCTGAAAAACAAACAAAAAAATGACAGTACTGCCAAAAGTAGTTCTCCTAATCTCAAAAGCATACAAGTAATATAGATTTGTTTAGTTAAATAGTTTAATATACTGTATTAGGTTTCCATATGGCATTATGTTAACATATTATTATTTATTATTATTATTATTATTAATAATAATAATAATAATAATAATAATAATCTCCGGGGGAGCACCAGCTGCTGCCCCATCACAGTTCTGTACAAAAAATGTATGAACTGTTAAAGCGATGCTTCTACTGTACCTCAGCTGATGCCCTATTTTGTTGAAAGTTTTGGCCCTGCACACCATTGTTTCCTGGTTTTCCGAAATGTTTACAAATAAAATAATATTGAAATTACATCCACCTTGAGTCAGATGAAATAAGACACAGCTGCGGTGGGGAAATTGACACAGGACAGGAGGGTGTAAATAACAGGAGATAATCACAACCCTACAGGGTTAAAAGTACACCGATTCATATCTCATGTTCATCACAATGCCTGTGGTGTCTTAATGTTTAAAAAAGTGAGACGTTACAGCTGAAGGGAGAGACGCGGCAAATAATTGGGATACAGTAACCTCTATACCATAGTTGGAAAGCGTTATCTTCTGGTACTGCTTAAGATTGTCAAATTGATCTTTGTTGCTTTAGAAGGTCATTTTGTACATGTGAACTATTATTATTATTATTTATTATTATTTGTTTATTTAGCAGACGCCTTTATCCAAGGCAACTTACAGAGACTAGGGTGTGTGAACTATGCATCAGCTGCAGAGTCACTTACAATTACGTCTCACCCGAAAGACGGAGCACAAGGAGGTTAAGTGACTTGCTCAGGGTCACACAATGAGTCAGTGGCTGATGTGGGATTTGAACCGGGGACCTCTTGGTTATAAGCCCGTTTCTTTAACCACTGGACCACACAGTAGGTTGCTCATATAGCACCAACAACATTACTTTTTTTTTTTTTTTTTTGAATTCCTTAATCGTAAGAAGATGATAGTTTCTCATTGGGTCTGGACTACCCACATGACCCACCTACACTCATCCACAAAACACTACCAATTAACTGAGGAGCAGTGGGAGGGGGCCTTCATTAGAGCGAGGTTTGATAATGTAGCACCAGTAGGCTCTCTTGTGCTAAACTTTCAAAATATTTTAACACCAATTTTCAAAACGATTTGCAAGCCCATGGTAGGTCATTGCTTCTAGAAATTGTCCCAAGCACTGGTAACTCTTAGTGACTGACCTGGGTTTGCTTGGCAGTGTAAATCCAGATTAACAGCAAAAAGAAGAACATACATGCATTTACAATAATATAAACTACAGTACATGTGCAAAGCATTTATATTTCTGTATAGAATTGTGTATTAATTGCAAACAGTTACAGGTAGGAAATGAAGTGCTCCTATATAGTTTGATTTTGCAGGCATCAAAACCAGATGAGACTGTATTTAAATTTTAAATCATAAGCAACTAATCTAAATTCCAGTTCCATGTTTTTCTATTTTATGACCATACATTTACATAACCGTCCTTTGAAAAGTATTTCAAAGCTAATGCTGTTTAAAAATAGCAGCTTTGTGGAACATCTTTAAATCATTTCATTTATTTATGTCTACTTATGTTGTTTTGGTGCGTCTATAATCATTTTACAGTCACTACGGCGCGGTTGGGTTCACTTCACAATGCTGGCAAATCTAAGAAAGCAATAAAATGTTAATTTGGTCAAATTTAATTTTTGCTTTACAGCTAAACATTATTTTTTATTCTTTTATTTTTAATAATCCATATGATTTTTTTTTTTTAACAATCCATTTAACTTGGTAGACCTCATCATTAAAAATAGTTTAACACTCAACTCTCAGAATTTTAGAAACCAGCAGAATTTGGAACCTTACAGTCTACACAAATTACATTTACATAAGCCACCGTTACAGTAAATTGATTCAGTACCATCAGCTTCCAGCTCTAGTGGGCTTCTATCAGACAATAGATGCCCAAGTGCCATTTTTTTCATTTTTACTTGCTGTAATCAAAGCTTAGTTTGCATATATTGGACAGCACATCCTAAACAAAGACACAGTTGGTCCAAATGTATTTCATTATCCACCAAAAACTGCAAATCAATACTTTGCACTGATGAAAGCAACAAGTCCTGTAGCCGCAACTGCCGAATCAACCAATAACACCCTGACAGCTCGCTTGGAGCTCAACATCTTTGAATAACAAACCGAGACACAGAGGGTCAATTCAGCGTACCAGTGATTTAGTCCACATCAAGTGCACTAAAATGCAGACTAGAAAATCCTGCAAATCTGTACTAACTTAAATCTGATTACAGCGTACCAAACAGATGATCCCGGTAACTGATCGGAACAAGTGGAATAAGTTACACCCATAATAAGAACTAACTTACAGCTATGGCCAAATGTTTCGCATCACCCGATAGAATTAACACATGTTGCTTCATAAAGTCAAATGAAACCTGCTAACAAATGTTACGTTAATATATTAATTTACATACCGCTTTGCAGTTTGCCATATACATAACCAAAAATGGACAAATGTGAAATACTATACAGTCGTCGCCGCCTAATCGGGATACTGATAATCTGGATTTCTGCTGAAATGGGGTACAACCCTGGGAGATGCTATTTATGTCTTTTAATTGGGACTTCATGTCATTTAATTGGGATACAGTATTTTCAAATGATGAACAGAGATTGCTTTTCAGAGCAATACAGGCTCACGTAGCACAGTGCAGTGATGTTTGCAATATAATTTAGTAGTTTATTTGGTTACAGGATGTAAAATTAAATTGTTTGTGTAGTTTTTAAATGTTTTATTATTTCTCAATCTTAAAATTCTCCATGATGCAAAACTTTTGGCCATAGCGGTATAAACGCTTTACTAATCTGACATGTAGAATTCAGTGTCAGTGTCATAAATATATAAAGGGATCCCTGTACAAAAGAAAGACACATTTTTATTATATCAAACATACTTAAGTAAAAATAAATGTAGTGTCTTTTTGAGCACATTTCAAGCTGGCAGATCATACTTGCATTCAAGCTGCCAACACTGCTGTGTAGGCACAGAAAATATGTATATATTAAATTATATATATATATATATATATATATATATATATATATATATATATATATATATATATATATATATTATGCAAGACTTTATTCTCACAGACCTGACTGCCCGAATGTGACATAAGAAATGTACAGAATCAAGTTTGCAGATGTATTAGTCATTTCAGGGGAAAAATGCAGCTGACTCTGCAAAACATTTTAAGCAGTAAATGCTTCGGACGAGCAAACATACTAAGTTAGTCTTATCTTTCAGTAATAAGTTAATCCACTTGAACAGGATCATCACAAATCTTATTTGGTCGCTGCAATCAGGATCTTGTTTGGTCCGATTTAGCAGATGATCTACCTGTGATGATTAACTTCTGGTATGCTGCAATCGGGTTTAGAAGGTGTACTAACTTTAGTCCAATCAAGTGGACTAAACCTGCTTAATCCACTAGTGAGACACATCAAGTGGACTAGATTTTGTATGCTGCAATTGTCCCGGACAGTTCAATAATATTGCTCCATTTAGATATTGCTGACAAGCAAAACCTTATTTGCTTTTTTCTCTAATTATGTTTGTGATCCTTTATGGACTTTACTCAGCGGAAGGGTATCCGACAAATCATTATAAGTTATCTAGGTTGTAAGTGTTATTTCTAAAAAAAAAATAACTAGAAAAGTAATTTTCTAATAGTGATAGTGCCCTCTCGATGAAGACTCTACCTTGTGGTAGTTCACCTTAACCTTCGTTTAAGACCTCACGTTCAGCTCAGGAAGCATGACTCCCGTTGCGGTCAACTACCGCATTCATCAACGGGCACTATCGTCTAATTTTGCCAGGAACAAGATAACAGTTTTTATTAACAATTTTCAATAAATAGTTGGTGTAGACAGCCCAGATGGCTTCATTTTAAACATAACCGAAGAGATACAATGGCTGCATTGACTTAAGACCTGAAATACATCTTGATGCAATTGACAAAGGTTTTCCATGTTTGGTATCACATGCATTGTTTGTTTTAGGTTTGTAAATATTTCCAGTACCAGCCTTGGAGACAGCAAGTACCCTTGAAGGAACAATTTGCTTCTTGTGGTTTTATTCCAATTTTTATGACAAAAACTTGGATGAGGTCAAATTCAGATTGCGGTTTCAATTGATTCGTTAAACTAGAATAAAAATACCTGATTACCATGGCACACAAACATCAGTAAAAACACTATTAGAATAGGATTTTGTTACATAATTGTACATAGCAGTCTGCCTCCTGCTGTTTTATTGTGCCATAAAAGCTTTATACATAACCACCATCTTGAAAAGTCATTACTGGGCACAATGTGGGCAGCATTGTTGCCCACATTTTCACTTAGATTCAACAAATTCAGGGGCATCTAAATCTATTTTTTTTCTAGCCTACATTTTATTTAAAAATGAAATGTGTTTATTTAGCATAGATAATATCATGAAGCTGAATGCGACTGCATTTTCTTTTTTAAAACAGTTTGCTTTAACAAAAACAGTTTGTTATTTCCGCAGAATGTAATACCAGTTTTAACTCAAACTGTGGAATCAGCAGTGTTTTCGATAGGGATGGGAAAATTGGCATTTCCTGGATGTTAGTAGTTATTGAATGTTTCCTTGGGCACTATTTTATTTATTTTTTTTAAATGTATCACTGACAGCAAAGCATGGACAATAAAATAAAAATGTGGATATTTCAAATCTTTCTTTGAAAGAAAACAGTCTTGAACTACCTGACCTACCAGCTCCACACATGCCGGATTCTCTGATTGAAGTTTGAGAATACAAATGAGAATGGAAAGCCTAGTGTAAGGACTGATATACACATTCTTCATTAATGTGGCATTCTGCAGCAGTGTGGAGTAGTGGTTAGGGCTCTGGACTCTTGACCGGAGGGTTGTGGGTTCAATCCCAGGTGGGGGACACTGCTGCTGTACCCTTGAGCAAGGTACTTTACCTAGATTGCTCCAGTAAAAACCCAACTGTATAAATGGGTAATTGTATGTAAAAATAACATGATATCTTGTAACAAATGTAAGTCGCCCTGGATAAGGGTGTCTGCTAAGAAATAAATAATAATAATAATTAATGATATTTTTAGCAGTTTTGATTGTATATGCAGGTTCCTGTTGGTCTGAAGGATCTTCATGGGGTTTTGTTTCAGGTGTAGATAACCAACATACAGTAGGGCTTGTTTAAGTCTTGTTCTAAAGCTATGCAGAGCTAAAAAAAAAAAGTGCTTGGTAATATTTTTTTTTAACTTTTTTTTAAAACTAATTTAAATAATAACTTCAAATGTACTATTATAAAACCTTTAAAAAAATAAAAATAAATAAATAACCCTTTGTCAGTGGCAATTGGGTACAAACACACCCATCTCACAACTCCCGGGTTCACCTCACTGTATTTGATAACAGCATAATTTACAGTATCCTGGCTATTATTACCTGCTACAGTACAGTATTCAAAAAGTGTGATTTTAATATTTTGATCCATCTTCCACGAGTTACAGAAAAGCTACTGCTGACTTGCAGAATCGATGGCTGACAGACAACAGGCAATTCGGATTAAATGTGCTTCCACTTGCCAAACTGAATTATGTTTATTTATCCTCTATCCCCTTCTACACCATTGGCTAATCCACCAGTTTGCATTCTCATCAATTACACTGCAAGTATAGCCACTTATATTAGCGTTAACTTAGGTAAACAGTTAGTGACACCTATCTCACATTTAAACATTGAAAGCCCTTTTTATCCAGAATTTAATCCTATAATGTTTGATGATCCTATGATGTTTATAAAACTACTTAAGAGTAAACAGATTTGGAACGATCCCTGTCATTCGGTTCTTAGATTTTAATCAACTCTGAATTGAGATTTAAAAAAAAGTAATTCACTCTGTGACATTAAATATGAAAAAGTTATTCAACATTAGATGTTTCAACTTTTGTTGTATAAATCATCTTACTAACCTTGTAGAGATGTTCTTTGACAATATACCTCCATTGAGGTTAAAGAGCTTTCTTACATTAATTTTAGAAGTAGTCTCTATATAGTTTATATCAGAATAACACGTGTTGGGGTCTGATTTTCATGACATTGCAAAGTAGTGGCGCTTGTGCAAAGGTCGTTTGGGCAGGATTTTTGGAGTTCAAAGTCGGCGCAAACATTTTTTGCGCTGGAATGTGATTTTGGCGCCATGCTTTGCGCCGTCTGTTAGGGCTAGCGCTAGCGCCTACGGTCAGCATAACCTTTGAGGTGTTGTGTCATTAACATTTCGTTATGAAGTGGTTTTGATGCAGCGCAAAGCCAGCACTAGGTGCTAGGTTTGCATTTTGAAAGAGACATCTCAGGCGGGCTTATTCGGTGTGCAGTCATCGGAGCCGGGGATAGAAGGAAGTGAAACGTGGAGAAACAGAGAAGATGAATTTAAAGAAAAAATGTAAGTATATATACATACCTATATTTATATTTTATAAATTAAATGTTTATTTATTTCATAAATCGAAAATGTATTCATTTTGGGTTTGTTTTTAGAGAATGGAATATGCATTAGCATTCCTGCATTGAAGGGAGAGGAGGAGATATCAAACTAGTTTTCTGAACCCATGTGTCTTTTTTACGCCTATCAGACAGCGAATGCAGACATTGCCTCTGACTAACAACCAAATTATAGCTGATATCTGCCAGTTACTACAGGCATGTCTGTAAAGAGATACAGGAAGCTATAACGCATTGCCTGTTGCATTAAAGGTCATGGCTGCACTAGGTGTTTTGCCACTGGTTCCTTTGAGAGGACTGTAGGTACTACTGCAGGTACCAGCCAGTCGGCTGTAAACGGTGCAGTACATTATTTTGCAACCCAAGTACTCCTGCTGAACACAGGTATAATCAAGCCATCACCTGTCATTTTAACATTTGGAATGTTAAAAATGCATTTCAGATGTTTGGATCGGTCAGGTAGTACACTACAATACAGTCCTGGGTCAGCAATTCTTTCATGGCATGTTCGCGCCTTTTTTTATATGTATTGATTTAAATTGTGTACTATAATAGACATTGTATTACTTATACTCATTTTTTGTAAGCTAGCAAAGTATTTTTGTTTTTTAATTATAAAACAGTTTGTTTTTGCGGAAAGAGGACATCTTTGTAAATGCCAGAGTTCACTGTAAAACCATCCATTGATGGGAATGGCATATAAGGTAGGTATTGTTGACTACAATGTAGTTTGGGGGTCCCTACTATTAGCAACATTTCTTTATACTGTTGTGTTTGAATGATTATTTCAGTTAGTTTAATGCACATTTTCAGATTTGATATGCTCCTGTTTTATGTAGTTTAATCCATACCTGGATTTTGTCTGTGTTCTAAATGATATCTAGGTATTAAATGGTGTTCCAACAATATTTGACTAGCCCATTGAAGTCTATTTAAGATCAAATGCATCCAATGGAAAAGGCTGAAAAAGATACATACACAAAGCAAATGTATTTTTGTTTTCAATGCTTTAGTGTTGTATTTCTTTCATATCTTACATAATATATTGAGTATAACACCAGTAGAGAATTCCAATATTAACACATCTTTTAACACATGACTTGATTGTTTTAACCGTTAAGAAACAGTGGGGTTTCGGTGGTTGGCACGTTATCAAGAACTGGTGTCCATGGGCTCGTTTATATGTGCTGATAGCATCTGTTAAGTGTAAATGTTAAGCATTTTGCTAAAATTATTAATAAGTTAAAAATAACCTTCTTCACAACACATGTTTTCAATTTCCTGCTACCTTAAATAGCATCTTGACTCAGAAGACATTGGAAATGGAGTTCAGACACCTTCAGTGTGCTATACATATTAACTTTCACAGCAACACTTGATGTCCTGTACCTGTTTGCAATCTGTCCACATGTTAGCAGAGCTTGCTTGAAGGCATATGCCCTTTCTATATATTGTAGTAGTATACAGTATATGTTATGGAAAGGTCTAAATATTGGCAAATCTTAAGATTTACTGGTAAATGCCTGGTGACGTCACTCCCTAATACGCATTTGCACAGCTAGCTAGTGAGAGCATGGGAGAAGTGCAGAGTGCTTAAAGCAATGTGTATGTGCCTTGGGGATAATCCAGAGTAAAGTGGATTTATTGGTAAAGTGCCTGACCCTGTAATATGTATGTTATGGGAAAGGAGCCATGGGACCTGGCTATGTATGGTCTGAATCATACAACTGCCTAATAAATGTGCTGTTTGTACCCAGAACCATTAACTAGGAGTCCCTTTATTTACCTCTGGCCTGTGATCCTCCCTGATACCAGCCTACCCAACGTTACAATGAGCTTCTGGAACTTTCACTTTTTTCAGTCTGGATTGTTATGTTTTAGTAGGCAATGAAGCAGTACTTTTCTATGGTAAAAAAAATGTTTTTGGTAATATTGTCTGCTCTGTGTACCTTGGCACTCTAGCTGTACTACATCCAGCTGGGTATATCTGCATGTTTGCCAGTTACTTAATGTGAGAAAACAGATCTGTAATTTACTTCTGGACCACTGAACAATTATAAAGTGCATGCTGCTGCAATGGAAAGAGAAAAATGAGGCTTGAGGCTTTTCTTAAACATAACAAGCTGTTTAAAATGAATTAATATAATACATGGATGAAGGCTATATGTGCATCCTGAGCCATTTGAAAAAAAAGCATACTAATGCAGTAGTGACATCAAAATAGCATATTCGTCTAGAAGATTATACTTTACCTTTGACCCATATTTGACTCCTGTGCACCCAGATCACTTTCAAACAAAATGTCTCATTTTAAATCACTTGACAACACCCACAATTTGTGGTTTTTAGGCACTTTTAACAAATCTGGTTCTGTGAAGATTTACAATCATCCTAAAAAATTTAATAAAAAGCATACCCCATTAAAACACCTTTTCCTTAAAAATACGTTATTTTTTGCAGTTCAATATCTACCCAGTTTAATTCACCATTCCTGAATTATCAAAAAGAAAATTATATTTAAGATTCTTTAATATTGACTTAATTTACGTTATTATTCATTAAATTAATTTGCAATTTGAACCTTAACACCTGGTTATTGTCTTTTTTTTTAATCACAGATAATATCCATGTACTATAAAAAATAACAGACGGGCTTCAGTGAGTTAAAGGAAAATAACTCCATCTCGGGTTTCTGTAACAGTTTGTAAACTACTAAACCTAACAGTCTCATAGTTTATGACGTCACATCAAATTGGATGGAATTATTTTCCTGTAACTCACTGAAGCCATCTCTCTCTCTCTCTCTCTCTCTCTCTCTCTCTCTCTCTCTCTCTCTCTCTCTCTCTCTCTCTCTCTCTCTCTCTCTCTCTCTCTCTCTCTCTCTCTCTCTCTCTCTCTGCCTGCCTGCCTTCTGGAATTAATTTTAAATATATTTCCCTAATATATATTCACACATTCTCTTAGCCAAATTAACAATTAACTATTTGAATTTAAATTACATTTTAACATTTATATGCATTTTCAGTTTAACAAGGTAAAGGGGTTTATTGATACATTTGTTGCATTTTACATATGCAATTGTAACACTTACACAAATCACTTAACATAATCCGTTCTTAGTTATCAACAGAGATGTCGAAGTTCAAGTGCAGTATATTTCTGTTGAGATGAAAAGGCTGGTTGTTAATCCAGACCTTGGAATGTTGTGAGGTACCTCAATGGCAGGAAACATCACCACCGTATTCTCTTCAGCATTGGAACAGCTCTTGATCAGCATTTATGATGATAACCCTCTCTGCTTCTGTCAGTGTGAGCCTGGCTGGAAACCAATTGCAGGACTGAGTGATCCATTGTAGGGAAGCACTGACACTGAGTGATCTATTGTAGGGAAAGAGCAACAGGGTCCAAAAGCATCAAGGCAATATCTCAATATGTTGGCAGCAACATTAATAAACAAACTAATTCAACTCGTATGTTTCTGCTTCATTCGGTTGGTGATGCTTCCAACAGGAGGGGACTCTGTTTTTTCTTTAATGAATGAGCAACATAATGTACCAGTACTGTAATTAAAAGCAGTAAGTCACCAAAAAATTGCATTTAGCTATTAAAAAATAAACAAACAAACAAACAAACAAACAATGCAGATTTGGTCATTATGTAATTATATTTGGTCTATATATTTAGGATTGTATATAACTTTCCATGTTATTTAATTAGATGTATGCACTAATTAATACCCATGCTAATGGCTTTATAAACACACAGTCACAGGGTCTGTAGTGCAAAAAAAAAAAAAATACAACTCATCTGAGCTGACAATAAAATATCATTACCACTTCACAATGATTAGCCTTTTTGAATATACCTAAATAATACAATATTTTAATATATGTAGTAACGGTGTCATTATCATTACCATTATTGGACATACCTTAACACAGAGATATTAAAGTGACACTTTAAAAAATGTGTTCATAACTTTGAATTTTTAAACCTTTGTTTGGAGGGTGTTACATTTTCCGTCGTTATAAGTCTAATGACTTTATGAACTTTTTTTTGTTGTGCATCATTTTCCACAGGTTCAACTACATATAAACACAATGGACCCTATATTCAAAATAATTATTCGCCTTAAGGGGCCATGTACCCATCTAAGTGCCTGAATTAAGCTTTATTCAACCAAGACCAATTATCCACATAATAGGACACGTTACTTCCTTTCCTATGTACCAGATATCCCCCTAACCTCGAGAACATTTTGGACAATCTGACCTAAATTATTAAAACTACATCATTAAAAGAAAAAGAAAACAGCAACATTGGTTAATTTAAAAATTTGCAACTTCAATTAAGAAAACATCAAACAATGGAGTGTACATACAATCATATGTTGATCATGACAAACTTCAATTGAGAGTCTGCAGGTTTTAATGTCAATTTGCGGGTCTTACCCACGAAATGTGGGTCATTTGGGTGGTCTGTTTAAATAGTATTTGAAATCTGCTATGGGTTTGCACACAACTAACTGCCCCTTTCAGCTCTTAGTTACATTCATCATAGAGATCTAGGTCAATGCAGCATCCACAGCTAGACCTTTACCTTAGCTCAGTATCTGTTTTATTACAGTAAAGTAAGTCAGTAACACAGAAATGAATGATTAATGATGTGGTACTATAATTAGCCTGAAATACTTCAATCTTGGCAAAAATTATGTTCTTGTTGCTATTTTACTCACTCAGATCCTTTATTTGCTTTTCTAACAAATTCCACTGACTTGCTTGAAAGAGTGTATGTTTGTATTTATCATTCGAATGATTCCCAGATTATGAACCGGGACCAAAGGTATTGGTTGATTTGTTTCCCTATATTAACCCCTAGATTGGGTCGGTTTACCCTTTGTCTGTATTTCCTTCCATACACAGTAACAATGGTTATGCCTCTGGGAGTCCGTGATGCCCGTAAGGTCACATTTCTAAATCTATATGTTAACCTAAATGCTGACGTTTCTCTTGTTTTGTGAATCTATATTAGGATGAACTGATCCTCGATTTTATGAACGACACTAGGGTGAAAGTATAGAATTACTGAAGCCACATCTCCTCTCAATATTGCTACCGATGGCTTCCTTTCTATTGTTCTGTTGATGTTCATTGCTCTGAAGGACTTTGGATCATACAGAACAGAGGCAGCATCTGATAATGTTTTTATATTTATGTTATTGCATTATAAAATTTAAGGCAGGCTTTTGTTTTTTTATGGAGTTGATTAAATAGATCAAAAGCGAAAAAAAATACAACTAAATTAAAATGAGGCTTTCATATGAAATGTGTGTTTTTAAATGTCACGACATTGTAGTCATAAGGCTTTTACAAAAAAATCTGCAATCTACCTCAAGAAAATCTCATCAATGTTCGAATTAGTGCCTTAATTGATATTTGTAGCTCTCCCAATTAAATACTAAGCAACAACATGCACATATGGAAGCTTAATTGCTTGTTTACATTTTCAAGGCCAAAATTGAAGCTGATTTGAGATACAAGCTGAGCTTGGAGCTCATTAATTCAGAAACAAAGACCACGAAACAATGCTGCTATTTCCTTGTCTATGGCTGTCCCTGAGCAATGTAGATCGATTAAAAAATGTCTTCTTTCAAATTATATTATTTATTTTTATTTCTTGGCTTTTGTTCTGGTGCTGAATGAAGGGCTGGAAACGTTAAAGCACTGAGGAGGTCCAGGACAAGAATTTCTGAAAAACAAGTAGATGGCTTTGTTGGTTTACACAGATATGGATATTCATTTCTCACCACTGGGATGTTAGTTGTTATAAAAGTCAGAGTTTCCAAAAGTAATTTATTTTCTGATGGCTGTACAGATTAAAATACATTAAACCTGGTGGCTGCAGTCCAGTTCCCAACAAATAGTATGTACAGTAACAGAAACAGCATTGCTAATTGAAATAATACATATAATTCTCCCCTTTATAATATATACAGTATATATATAAAGACGTGGCTTTAGGGAACTGATGGCATGGAGAGTCATGGCAGCTACTTGGAATTTAGTCCCCTCAGAATGGTTACTGAGCTAGGCTAAACAGCTGTGCCATCACCTCCCATGATTGAGTTTTAATTTTTCTGTGTAAATTTGAATAATACATACTTTAAATTAAACATAAAGAACCCTTTTAAAGAAATCAATTAAGATAAGCAATCAATTATGAATACATAAACTTATGCCCACAGAAAAAAATAAAAAAAAGATTGTTGGATCTTTTTGGCTAAACATTTGATGCCATATTGTATAACTCATTTCTATATATGTAATCAAACAATAGTTAACATGTTTATTGATTGTATTTCATTGTATAATTTTGCCTCATTTACTTGGAATCAAGCCTCATTTAGTTAAAACTCCATTCAGTCTGAGGCATTTGATAATTGAAATGAAAAAATAAGCCACCTTAAAATCGTACTTTACTTAGAATGGGATAATATTTGGATTTTTATTTGGTGTTGGATTTGCTTTATTCGTTTTGGGAATCAGATTTCTCACCGAATAAATATTTCTGCATTTGCATTAATTACAACACGGTGAGCAGGCTATTAGTGTTAGGAGTTAAAAAAAGTGGGGACACATTCTATTATTGTAAACCATGCATCAGCTCTTCAGTATTTAAATAAGGCAAGACTGACATGTCCATTCAATCTCTAAGTTTATGACTGACATTTAAGTAAGAGTGACCTTTTCATGCCGAAGCCAGTTAACAAGAGCAGTATTTGTGTAACAAAGGATTGTGATTTGATCTAACAGTGCTAATCAAAACAATGGGTTACGCATGATATTAAAGGTATCATATTTTGATAATAGCTTTTTAATTATTAATGCATATAAGTGATAACACTGGTCTTGACAGCATATTGTTACAGATTATTTGATCAGATAGCCAGAGAGGTACCTTGTCACCAGAAGCCCTTGATACAGTATGAATTACAGCCTTATTATGTGTAGTTTGGTAGGAGTACATGTTTACATCTGTATACATTACATGAGTTTACAGGCTTTTTATTTACAGTTGCCATGCAACAGCAGTCATAGTAAGACATACCTCCTGCAGTTAATAAGTAAACGTCTTCTCCACTTCTACTCAGAACAGCTGTGCACACCAGCCAGCCTAAACAATAAATCGTCTAGATTCCTAGAAAAAAAACACAAAAAAAACCAAATAAATACAAATAAAATGTGTTCGATATAATAATTTGGAAAACTGAGGAACCAGAGAAATATATCAAATAGCTACCAACTAATGCCGCTACTGAGCAGTCTCAGAGATGTTAAAAAAATTATTTAAAATACCCATTCACACAGCACGAAATTGCACAATCTATACCAGTATAAGACCACCATAACCCTTTCACACAGAAAAATGGAAACCAAACAAAATCACAAAACAAAACAAAAGACTAAATTCGGCTGCATTTTGTTTGCTTTTATTTTTTAAATTATATTATGCAATGTAACAACCTTTCAAGTGTCAAACTGCAGGAGCTTCAGGCACAATGTAGGTCACGTATTTTATTGCAAAGAAGGCGATACAATGTATTTAAAAAAAAGAGAGTCCAGCTCTTCAGGCAAAAGCAAAGAGTGAAAATACGATGGATGCTGGTATTTGCTATATTATAAAGGATGCTCGCGTGAACTTGGGTAACAGAACGCCAACACGGTGATTTATTTTGGAACCAAACACGAACAAGATTTTCAGATAGTGAGTGGAAAAAACCTGGCTGAACGACTGCGTCCGATATACAGTCATGTGGGGTGTTGACTTTCAATCCACACCCACAATAGCACTTCAGTACCAGCATAGCATTTCACACAGGCAGTTTAGACGGTTCAGCGCTGTCTCGTATGATGGCTCTGTCGGTATAGGCATTTTACACAGACCAAAATGCAGTATCAGTGCCGGTTCTGAGACGTCATAACTCTTCTGTGTGAAAGGGGTACAATTTTAACAAATAATATACACTCTTCACTCTTGTGGTTTTAGTGTGTCCAGAACACCTTGATAAAATTATAGCCTTTTTATGTACAGTATGGTTACTTCAACTCTTACGTAATATTAGTATTATTACAGCTTATAGCAGTCATTTTCATTTGGGAAACAATTCTACATATCTGGAAATAATCAAAATAGTTTTTATAAATGCCCAAATAAAGTCTATGGTCCATAAAACACAGGTCAGTGCCTTGCATTCAGAATGCTGGTTAACTCCTTGCTTACCAAACCATTAAGCTGTCAATGCAAAACAGTAATATTTCATCATTTGCCTGATAACCTGAGTGTGATTTATGCAGCTTGAAGGCCTTTAAGAAGCAAAACAAACAACTGCTTTCTGTTCAAGACACTAGCCCCCGTTTACACAGTCCTATTAGCTGCTGTTGCATTTGGCACTGTGATATTTCTGGAGTTTGTTCCAGCTTCTGTCCACTCCCTATCACTATTTTTAAGTGCCATAAATTCATTTATTTGAAGACTTAGCTAATGCATCCTCCTTTAATGTGTTAGAAAATAAACTAACTTGCTTAATTTATTACAACGACATTCATCTATTTAAATAAATACATACATACATAAATAATTCACCAAAAGGAGCCTTACCTTTAGTTGACTGATCATCTCCACCTTAGATTATAATTATAATTTTAAAAATGTATTTTCATATGCACTCATACTATTGGGATTAGTGCAGTACCACAGATAAGAACACAAATGAATTGGCATTTTTTTAATTATTATTTTCCTAGCGTGGTTCATTTAGAAACAGTTTCAACTCATTTTTAGGTACATATAGTAACACATCTGTATAGTATCTTTCTGATAGATTAGTAAATAGTAATACGACTTTGGTTGTAAACTTTGAAACAAAGCAACATTTTTTGTAAATAAGGGTTTCAATAAAATCTGCTCCATCATTTCCTCTATACAGCAGTCTGATGGTATATTATAGGTTGAACTGTATATATAATGTTAACTAAGCACCAAATCTTAATAACAAAGGAAACCTCAGTTACTAAAATGTATAATAGTAGATGTTAAAGTGTGAATGATATGGTTAACATATGGTTAAGGCAATCTACAGCAGCATTAAGTTATCGTAACCATAAGCCTTGGAAAATGTTTATGATTAATGATGCCTAAACCAGTTCTGGTTTAGAACAAACTAACCTTGCCAGAACTGTTTGGCATAGAGACAAAACCCAACTGTCTGTGAATCTAAATCATGTTTCTCTCTAATATCATGCATATTTGAAATACTACAAAATAATTTTTCCAAGCTGCAAAAGTAAAACAGTTCAAGTTGGATGCTTCTGGTGGGGATAGTGTTGTGGATGAATGGATTGTGTTACTGATTGGATGTTCTTGGTTCCAGAGAAGCCTGGTCCTACTTAATCAGCTGCCACAGACCCTGAATAATGCATGTAGGCCTAAGGTGCTGTGTCGTGGTGAGAATATTATTAAAATCTAAAGACGGAGAAAATTGCGCCAGTAGCAATAAAGGATAAAACGTCTTTTACCTTGCTCAGATTGTAGCGATTTCTTTTTTGCTTATCTAGTTCTGTAATGTTGGTGATATTTTCTTAAATGTACCAGGTATGTGTTTTGATTTTTGACTATTGGAATCAGTTGTGGTGTTCTATGCATGGGATGACATCTGTACACAGGATAAGAGGTACTAGAATTTGAACAAATACTGCACTATCATAGGTTCATTTCTGATCTCTGATTTATAATACAACAAATAATTACTTTTTAATACATTTTCATAACATAATATAATTAAACATTACTTTTAGAGTGCAACAGTGAAGCACGAAATCCCAGATTTGAAACAAAGTAAGAAATATTAGATAGTAATATTTAGAAATAATATTAATATTAATATTTAGAAATAATAGGCCAAGAAATACAATGAGAATATAAACATTAATCATCATTTTCTCTTGAAGGAGAACAAATAAGAGGTGTTAAAATGTGAATATACCTCATCCCGTGATAACACTCACACAGGTAAAAGAAAGTCCATTAGCAACTGAGCAACTGTATTTTATACTGCAGGCTATACAGTTTTGACAGGCAGTACTGCGTAATAATAGTTCCCATTCAATTCAAAGACGACCACCAACCAATACTTTTAGGATATGCCTGCCACAGTCAGGTATTTACTGAGCATTTTATGTCAGAGCTGCCGATAGGGCTCTCCGGGGAATGACGTCCTTGTTCCCGCCTCACCACCTGCACCGGTGGTCACGCCGGATGTTCTAGAACCAGATATCAGTATGGCTGAGGATGATCAAGATGTGATTTCGATGGTGGCCTCATGGGAAGGTGGCTCCTTCCATCAGGAGGAGGAGGGAAAGGTCCAGGAGCTGACCTTTGAGTTGGACCCAATCTCAGCGAGACCTCTGACACTGGGTCTTCCAACTGATCTATAAACACTGGATAGTGCATGACACTGTCAGGCTATGGCAAAGGTTGAAGTCACCGGAAGGTTGCCACGGTCATCTTACCACACCCAACAAAACCTCCTCCATCCTGCTATAATTTGTGTATTAAATTCATTTAAACAATATGCCTCGCTGTTCAGCCTTTTCCTGCAGCAGGTTATCGACCAAGGGATGTGGCAAGACTTCCACTTGTAAGTATTCATTTTAGGTTCATAAGGTATCAGTTAAAATCATTTTATTGACTTTAGAATTAGCGAAGTCACACCCCCGGTCACTCCCGCCTACCTGCTTACAATATCAAGAGTATTTGATATATTACTTTCAAAGTAATGTTTCTGTTATTTCATGTAGTTTTTGAAATGTTGATTAAGATATGTATGTATTTGATCTATTTTTAAGTAATGCTTGTTCTTTATTTCATTTAGTTTTTGAAATGTTTCATAGTGTAAATAGTGTAATACTTGTTTTCTAATTTTGTTTTAGAATATTTATTTTCTAAATCCTCTTAATAAATTAATTGTTATTGAAAACTTTTTTCTTTCAGTCATTTCTTTTTTCATAGTATTAGGTCTGTTTATACAACTATGCTTTTTCTAAGCTTTTTAGAGACTGAATAAAAAGTGAGAAACTTATAGTGAGTCATAAAATGAGAACCCCCCCCCCCCCCCACACACACACATACACACACTTACACCCATAGAGGGAGGTATGTCTAAGCTGTAGAAAATGTAATAAAAATGGTAAAAAACACTATACAATGCGAGAATGAGACGCTGCCGTCCACCCGTGACTCGGATGGTCCCAATGCCCCGCGTGACGACCTGAGGCGCCGACGTGGGATCCCAGCTCAACAGTGATCTTGGAGGCAGTTCTTCAACGGGCTCCGCCTCAGCCTCAGCAGCCCATGCAGAGCCCCTGAAGGCTTGTGGCCTCAGACCCAACCCTTCATACAACACCAGGTACAGTAGTGGTGCGCTTGCACCTCAGACAACTGGGTGCTCGCCACCGTACACACCAGTTATGCACAGGTCCTCATCCCTCTCAAGGGATCACGGTTACATCCATGAGCCCCCCTCTCCAGGTCTCATCCCTCAAATTAGAAGTAGCTTCATTACTTCTCAAACAAGCCATCTACCTCGTGGAACCCACCTCCCAACTATGGGTCTGGCCCCTGAACGGGACGGTCTGTTTGCCTTAGGGCTCTCAGACGCAGTTGTTAGTACACTGCAGAATGATACGGCCTCCTCCACAAGGTCGTTGTATGCCTACAAATGGAGGTATTGTCAAGATTGGTGTCTGATCAGGGGTCATGACCCTATCTCTTGCCCTACAATGGTCATTTTATAATTTCTGTAAGAACTGCTAGAGGCGGGTAAATCCCCCTCTACGCTGAAAGTGTACTTGGCAGCCATATCTTTAAGACATGTCCCTGTGGATTCGGTGTCCCCAGGCACCCATGTGCTGGCGACCCGTTTTTTCAACAGTGCTCGGCGGTTACATCCTCCTAGAAAGGACGCCCTCCCCGAGTGGAACGTAGATGTGGTACTGGAGGTTCTCACTAAGGCCCCGTTTGAGCCTATGCATTCCATAGAGTTGAAGTATCTCTCTCCGCAAACTGAGTCAATGAGCTACACGCTTTGTCAGTGCACAGCTCCTGTATGCATGTTTGGTTTGGACAGGGTGTCGCTATGTAAAAACCCCGCTTTCCTCCCTAAAGTGGTTACAGCTTTCCACTTAAATCAGTCAGTGGAACTAAAGGCTTGGCTTCTTCTTCTTGATGGCTTCTTAAAATCTCAGCTCACAGTATGCCATTTTCTGTAAACTCCAATATTAAATCCAGTGCTAAAACCATGTTGCATTGTTGAGAACTGCAAACTGAAGTACCACATATTTTTTCCCCCCCTGGGTAATTGCCAGTTCATGTTCTCCTACATTAGTGACATAAAATACCTTTACTGTACAGTAGCCAGTCACAAAAATCAACAGACCATTTTAAGACTAATCAAACAGAACACATTTAGGACACGTTATTGTGTTTGCCAGTTTCCTTGAAAGTTGGTTTATTTACTGTTTTTATATATAAATTACCTGCCAGATCGATCGCTTATCGATAGTTATTTAGGTAGATGATTTACTTTATAAAGCGACGTTCTATGTCATTTTTTCTGTCAGTCATTTTATGTCTGCATGGGTTTGTATTTTTATTTCTAATTTACCATCTGAATGGTATTTTTTTTTAACCTTAATTTTAGTATTAATGCTTGTGCAGCAGACATCTTAGGTACAAGGTTGCTGTTTATAGTCGAGTTATAATGTTTGAGCAATATAAATATATTTTATTTTCAGCTTATTTGTATTACGTTGTCGTTTTGTTTTTCTAAGAAGCCAATAACGCCACCCTTATAAAAGATTATCACAAAATTGCTTATATAATTTTGCAGTTTATCATCCTTCTCCTATGCTTATACTACACATTTACTGTGCTTTACTTTGTTATTTGCCGGTCAAGAATGTGGCTTTACCATACTTTCTGATTTACTCTGCCTGGCAGTGCAAACCCCAGACAGTCCAGGTGATCAGGGAGGAGGGCCAATTTTGTATTTGTATCTTTTATGTATTTATTTAAGTATTTATGTGTTTATTTATTTATCATTTGATCTATTTATTTTGTCATTTCCTTATTTGACCTCAAGAGGTCAAAGCGGACTCCGTTTTTATTTCTCCTCAGAGTTTGACTTTTACATTAACACCACCCCTTGGTCTCATTACATATTTGCTTAAAAAGTCATAGGTATACACTTCATGGTGACGTGAATGCATACATAGTTATTGAAAAATGTTTGTAATTTTACTTTGTAATTTATTTGTCATTTCTGTGCCATTTTATATTCCAGCATGTTCTGAATTATTTAAATAGTTACTAGAAGAATGGGTCTTCATATGGAGACATATTACTACTGTATCTCTTGTGGGGACATTCCTTTATCTGTAGCACCATAATTTGGGACCTGAAACACTGAAATGGAATAGTAGGAAGATAAATTGTTATGGGGAAACTTTTTTTTAAGAAACCTTTTAACCTTTTTTCTGCCAATGTTGTACCTTTTTACATTTTACCATGTTCTGAATTCTGTAAACAGTTTGAAAATAATATTCTTCAAGTTCTAAGCTTTGAAATGATATATGCCTGGTTTCATGGTGATTAGATAAAATTTGAATGACTTATGACTCTTAAAATCAGGAGAGGTGTCATGACCGTTGGGCTAAAAAACATGTCCCAGAATCCTTCAGGGCTGAATTGGAATCACCTGGGTGCACTTGGGGATCATTTAAGTTAATTATTGTTTTACTGTTTGTAATTAGTGTCACGTGTGTGTGTATAAAAGCCTGTCTTTGTCTGTATTGGTTGTCGGTTGAAGTATGAGTTTGTGTGAAGTCTGAGCGTGTTAGTTACTGTAAGTACTGTGTGTACGGAGATACAACTGTGTGTTGTAAAACCAGTAACAGTGTTTTGAAATGGGTAAACGGTCCCGTACTAGATAGTGTGGATAAAATGTTTAGTTAGTGCTCCACGTGGGAGCTAGGCTTTTGTTTTGTGTTTTGTTTGTTTCTGTGTGAATAAAAAGTGCACAAAAGTGCTGAAACGTGCAATTCTGGTGTCTGGGTCTGCTGTTAAAGGGTGCAGAAGAGCCTGAGCAGGGAAGGCTCCATTACAATATCTATGCATCAATTATACTGTAGTGTTTTTCGTATGCATGCAATTTGAGTTCTTCAAAGTGTACATTCAGTCAAACTAGTTTACATGTGTTGTTTATACATCTGAATAATCCTTGTATCGCATCAAAAGGAGCTTAGGCTACTGAAGAAAAAGCTGTTTATTTACACCTGTTGGGATCTCTGTTATGACTTTAAGCTCTGTGCTCAAGCCAATTAATTCTGATTGTGCGCACACACACAAATGAAAGCTGTTATGTTCAGGGTGCATGTGTTCAAGGGACGCCGTAAGCCGAGTCATTAGTGTTTCCGGTTGGACGGCGTGTCGTGCTGACTGTAAATACAATAAAGAGCAGTTTAATGTACTTTTGCTTTTAAAAAAGAAAAGACCACCAATGTAGGTGCACAGCAGCCAAAAGGTAACGAGACAAGCTTGTTTGTTTTTTGCGGAAGGTAACTGTAATATTATTACTCCCATTAAAAATTGAACGTGTTATATTATCTCGTTATTAGTAAAAGTAATATTCTTACAGTAATGCATTGCTTATGTAACGCATTACCCCAACTTTGTGTGTATATATGCACTGCTGTGCAAACGTCTTAGACATGTTGCATGTTTCTACTCTGATGCATTATGAGCATCACAGTTTAATCAAAGCCTCCACTAGTGTTTTCTACTGTTGTAACAACCTTGACTTGCATAAAGAAGGAAAAACATTGAGTGAAACAGCTTGCATCACTTGATTTTCAAGGTGTGGTATCTGAAGCATAATCAGCAAATACAGAGAAACATCATCTGTAATTGACAAACCCAGGACTGTAAGATTCAAAAAGCTGTCTAAAAAGGATGAGCAATACTTGAACATAATATCCTTAAGGAATAGAAAGAAGACAAGTGTTGAATTGACAACAGAACTAGCAGAAGGCACAGGTGTTGTTGTCCATCAAATCAACAGTACAAAGGTCACTCTTGAAATCATAAACATGATTGTTGCAGTAAAAATATCTCTGTTAAGAAAGGGGAACAAGACTATAAGGCTAAAATATGCACAAGAACACAGAAATTAGACTATGGAACAATGGTCAAATGTGCTTTGGACTGTTGATGGATGGACAACGACACCTGTGCCTTTTGCCAGTTCTGTCTAGGGAGTCTAAGGCAAATGCATACTGTCATATTTTATTGAAGTTACAGTATCACTGTGTGACAGGCTGGTGTGTGTGGTGACATCAGGCCAGAAGCAGGAAAGAAACACAGGCAGTACTGCAGGGCAAAAAGACGCTGCGCGCCGTTTCATTAAATACAAAAAATAAAATAAAAAGTTTAAACACAAAAACACTGCTCACAGAGCAAAGCAGATATTTAAACAAAACAAAATCATGAACACAAAAATCGAACAGCCAATACAGGTCAGGCTGGGCAAATGTCTTCACTGATCCTGTACGTTTTTTTTTTTTTAAATTTTCGCTCTCGCTCTCATTCCTCCTCTGAACATCCAACCCCCTCGAGAGTGGGTCTTTTATATTCATGGCTGGAGCCTTAATTACCTGTTAATAAATTACCATATTAAGGCTGTGACTTTCTACAGCCAATCACATGTTTAATTTATCCTAACCATTTTACAAATTCTGTGCAGGTATAGATATTACCCAATCACACAGCATCATATAGAGGAAGATGTTTTGCTCCTTAAACAAATGAGCGTTTCATGTGGTTTTTAACAGGGGAAGCATCAACAACAAAGGGTGTTAATCTGCTTGGGGGAAAGCCATGATGTATAATTTATACCAGATTGCTCAGCAGAACATTTCGCTTAGATTGATTTGGTAATTTGGTTAGGAAAAGTTTCCCCAGCTTTTGAAAAAAAAGAAAGAAAAGTTTAACCACAGTTTAGAAAACCCTGCTTAAAAAACAGCCATATAAAACCACACAGAACATTAATCATTTTCCTTTTCTTTATTGCAGTCCAACACGCAAATGTGAATGACATCTTATAAATTACACCAGAAACGTAACTAAAGTCTACTCCTCAATTATGGTCAAATGTTATATATGTACATAAGCACCACACTACAACACAATACACAGTATGTTGCTTGCCAGGTAACAATCTCATGAGTGGCATGAATGAAGTATATAAAACTTCTCGTCAACATTTGGCATTGTAGGTTCCATGATGTGATGTATATATAGTTCACAATAAAATGTCTTACATTTTAGATTTTTTGATACATGCTGTACCTCTTCCCTACCACTTTATGTAGGTCTGTCCAACTAGATTTCAATGAATGTGTTTTAATAATTTCCAAACTCCATGCGGGACCCTTAGTATTAAATGGAGAAATTTCCAAGACACAAGGAATAGCATGTTTCTTGTAAGAATTATTTAATAGACTAGATATATTTCTGCATCCTGGTACCTGTTCTGCAAGTCTGTAGCAGGGTGATTGCCCTGCACATGGGGAAATTAGTGTTGGTGTAATTTGTATGTGGTAATGGGTTTATTGTGTGTGCATTTTGGAGTTGTTTTGTTTGATTAATTGATTGTTTACAGACGGGCGCTGGATTGAGACTTGCTGCCTGCTAGGCTTGGTTGAGGGGAAGGGCAGCGAGTAATTGGCTGTGCCGGTCCTCAATCAGCAGGTGGGCGGATCTCGACTGAGTGTCTGTCAGCATAAAAACATCCGGTGGGGAACGCTCTGGGCTACTGCAACGCCATGCTACAGAGGGGATTTGCGTATACTCCGGAGGAGAGCGTCTGCTCTGCAGGAACTACAGCTATGCAACCCTTCAACTGCAACACGGTACTTGTGAAGGCAGTGCCCAGCCAAGGCCATATGAAGAAGCAGGAGTCGTCGTATGAATACCGGCTCATAAGTAAGTTAGTTTAGGGGATATTGATCCCAAGTAATGTATAGTGAGGGTTACGTAGTGTAGCAGGTTCCTGGAGCGGGAAGCCTCGTTCAGTAAGGCTAGCGCTCGCCCTGTGTGGCACCTTTTATTTGTAGTTTTTGTATTGTGTTTTATTTTGCCTTTTGTATAGCCTGCTGTATGTGTTCTCTGTGCGCTACTATCGTTCGTAGCGTCACATGACCCGTTTGTTTACTTTCGTTTTGTGTGTTAATAAATCCTGCGCACCTGAGTGGCGTTTCAACTCCAACTCCCATGCCTCTCAGTCTTGCATATCAGTGGTTACCCACACGCGTGACACGAGTACACTGTCATAAAGTCACATAGTAAAATAGATCATTAATAGGAAGTTTAAAACTACAATATATTAAGTGATTAGGTATCAGGAAGCCGCAGTGACTTTATCTGTTGTGTTGCTTGTGCAAAAAGGAGATCAGGAAATATATTTTTAAACATTGGACTGCACTAGCACAGTGCAGGGAAAAAGTCCATAAGGAAGGACAACATTGATTTAAAAAGTTTGAATAGTGCACACAGAAAAAAAGTGAGCCTAGGTTGGTTTTCTGATATATCTGCCAGCAAATGCAGAAAAAATACTAAATTCTTAGATACTATTAGATTTTTTTTTTCACAGATGCTATTAGATTTTCTTGGTTTTAGTTAAACATACCTGAGACCGCCTTTTAATGCCAATATTCCCACCCATTACCACATGTTAAAGGTGTCTATGCTGTAGATTAAGTGAAAAGCTTTGATATTTCTAAAAGGGAAAATTAAAAGTAACACATGTGCTTCTATATGTGTGCCAAAATATAGTTCCCTAACTATGAAACATACATCACATAGTCTTTGGCAATACAAAAGCATACAGTATGATTTCTTTTTCATATGGAGTGTAACCAACTACAGTATATAGGTCATTATAAGTTCATTATTATTAGCACTTTAATTTTAATTTACAATCTTCATAAAGACTTAAAATGTAACTGATATTACCTGTCCATTTTAGTAACTGGAAAACATGTTTGAAAATACTAATTGCCATTACTGGTGTGAAATTGCACTTTTTAGCGGGATGTTTCAGTTAAAACCTGACAAAAGTGGCATGAATTAAGAGGGCAAATGTGAGTTTAGTTCAGTTTACCGGTGGAGGGAGGACTGAGTCAATTAGCAAAAGGTTTTCTTTCAAAGTAAAGTATCTGTGTTTGATACACTGGAGAGTGTCCTTTTAGTAATGTAGCACTGTGGAAAGCTATGACAAAAAAAATGTAATATTTTTTTTAGAGTAGCGTGCACAGGGAAATGATTCTCTGAGTTCAGCTGCAGGGTGGTAGTGCTGTATTTTAAAGTCTCTTAAGTCATTCATTCTTTTATTGACATGCTAATTGCTATAATACATGTTTATTTATAAAGGCTTTCAGTTTTCAAGTTATTGCTGCATATCAGGTATTCATCTTTCTGCCTTTCAGTATGCAAAGACTATTCAAACAAATTAGGATGCAGAACAGGCATTAAAGGAGTGTCTATTTATGGGATTTGTATTTTTTACATGCTGTGGTACAGTATATTTTTCATCTACAAATGTTCAGGAAAGAGAAACTTGGAACAAGTCTGAAATGTCTTTGTAAATTGGGATGTTGTTAAGCAATAAGCACTCATGATCATTACTCATGATGATCACTTTTTCTTTTTCTCCAGTTCTTTTGGCTGCAAAAAAAACCTTCATAGTGACAGTAGATGACATTTCACTTTTTGAAGATCCTGCCTTTTGGTTACTTGATATTCTGTTGAAAATGATAGTTATGCACAACATAAGAAACACTCAAGCACAACCAAGATACAGTCATTCCAGGTCACTTGAAATATATACCAGAAACCAAGAGTTGGAGAAAGTTTAGCTTCCTATCTGGTTGGGTATCGTGAACAACACTTTGTATTTTATCCTACTCTGCTCACTCCACACTTGAAAATGGGTTTATTTATTCAATCTGAAATACAGCAGATTCCCCCTGCTTGGAAAAAGAGGAAATCATTATAAAATTATAGAAATAATCACACTTCCTGAAATCAGCCGTGACTAGCAATGATCCTGAGATGTTTCCCTGTGACTGAAAGGGGTCATGAGTTTAAGAAGCACCAATTAGAAAGTCATTTGACTAACGTTTGAGTTTGCAATCATTACCATACCGTTATTTTGGAATGGTATCAACTTGTAAATGTCAAACCTTAATGTAGTATTTATTTTCATTAACTTTGCTGACATAATCAATGTTTTTTATCTACCAGACTGTATATACTCTATCTATCGCAAACAGTTTGTATAATCAACCGTTTTGGCTTATGCCTTCATCATCAGCATGCAATGCATCCCCATTATTCTCTGCTGTTTGCCCCTTTTATTCAGATTCGATGTTAAATTACACCCCAATCATGTCTGCTGGGTTTGTTCCACTAAATTTGGCATAACACTCTGCTGTTCACTGTAAATAAGGAGAGGCCCTCGTCTCAACAGGTGACCAACTAAATGTGCTGCATTCTCCTGCTGACTGATCAGACAGCTTGCAAGGAGATTTCCTATTTAATATCCCCCTTTGACTGAAACGTGAGCACTCTTGAAATTTCTTTATAGCTACATCCTGTAGCTCCATCACAACATTGAAATATTAATAGCTACTCTCTCTCTCACTCCAACCCTTTTGCTGAATACATCCATTATTTAGAAGCGTACAAAATTCCATGCAAATGCAATAGTATAACATGTGCAAAGCTGTGTTTTTACTATCAGTGGTCCAATCAAACAGTAATTTCTTCATTTAAAAAATGGGTTACATCTTGAAAAATACTGCCTGGAACACCAAAGATGAAAAAAATATATATATATATAAACTCAAGCGTCCTTTACCAGACATGAATATTCCCCAATGGACTATGACCCCCACTGTGCTGCATTCTTGTTTCAGTGCAATAGGGACAAAATCCAGGATGTTTCTACTCATTTCCTCAAGCTTCCTTTGTCTAATGAGAAATGAATCGCAAGCTCTGGAACATACACGAACATACGGATCCCTTAACGCCTTTATCCCTCATTCATAAATGCACTGTGCTTGTGTGTAAAATATTGGAAAGCTGAACAGAAAAATGCCATATGTCAGTAGGTGTTGATTGTGCCTGCTTTCGTGAAAAGAATGATGGCCATGAAGAAGGTAATTCAATGAACATCGACTAGAGAACCCCTTGACCCATGGTGCTAGTCATAAAATCTTGCTTATTGCACCCTTGCAAACTTTTATTGTGCAGCACCAGCAGTACCATGAATAGGGTGACTTAACAGCAACCCTATGTATATATATATATATATATATATATATATATATATATATATATATATACAGACGTACTCAAATTTGTTGGTACCCCTCCACAAAAAACGAAGAATGCACAATTTTCTCTGAAATAACTTGAAACTGACAAAAGTAATTGGCATCCACCATTGTTTATTCCATATTTAATAGAAATCAGACTTTGCTTTTGATTTTTTATTCAACATAATATTGTAAATAATAAAACAAATGAAAATGGCATGGACAAAAATGATGGGACCGCTAACCTAATATTTAGTTGCACAACCTTTAGAGGCAATCACTGCAATCAAACGTTTTCTGTGGCTCTCAATGAGACTTCTGCACCTGTTAACAGGTAGTTTGGCCCACTCTTCCTGAGCAAACTGCTCCAGCTGTCTCAGGTTTGATGGGTGCCTTCTCCAGACTGCAAGTTTCAGCTCTTTCCATAGATGTTCGATAGGATTCAGATCAGGACTCATAGAAGGCCACTTCAGAATAGTCCAATGTTTTGTTCTTATCCATTCTTGGGTGCTTTAAGCTGTGTGTTTTGGGTCATTATCCTGTTGGAGGACCCATGACCTGCGACTGAGACAGAGCTTTCTGACACTGGGCAGTACGTTTCGCTCCAGAATGCCTTGATAGTCTTGAGATTTCATTGTGCCCTGCACAGATTCAAGGCACCCTGTGCCAGGCACAGCAAAGCAGCCCCAAAACATAACCGAGCCTCCTCCATGTTTCACTGTAGGTATGGTGTTCTTTTCTTTGAAAGCTTCATTTTTTCATCTGTGAACATAGAGCTGATGTGACTTGCCAAAAAGCTCCAGTTTTGACTCATCTGTCCAAAGGACATTTTCCCAGAAGGATTGTGGCTTGTCAATATGCATTTTAGCAAATTCCAGTCTGGCTTTTTTATGTTCTTCTTTCAAAAGTGGAGTCCTCCTGGGTCTTCTTCCATGGAGCCCACTTTCGCTCAAAAAGCGACGGATGGTGCGATCACAAACTGACGTACCTTCACCTTGGAGTTCAGCTTGTATCTCTTTGGCAGTTATCCTTGGTTCTTTTTCTACCATTCGCACTATCCTTCTGTTCACTCTGGGGTCGATTTTCCTCTTGCGGCCGCGCCCAGGGAGGTTGGCTGCAGTTCCATGGACCTTAAACTTCTTAATAATATTTGCAACTGTTGTCACAGGAACATCAAGCTGCTTGGAGATGGTCTTGTAGCCTTTACCTTTACCATGCTTGTCTATTATTTTCTTTCTGATCTCCTCAGACAACTCTCTCCTTTGCTTTCTCTGGTCCATGTTCAGTGTGGTGCACACAATGATACCAAACAGCACAGTGACTACTTTTCTCCATTTAAATAGGCTGAATGACTGATTACAAGATTGGAGACATGTGTGATACTAATTAAAGAAACTAATTAGTTTGAAATAATATAATCTAATTATTTATTATCTTTTCTAGGGGGTACCAACAAATGTGTCCAGGCCATTTTAGAATATCTTTGTAGAATAAGCAATAATTCATCTCTTTTCACAGCTTCTTTGCTTTATTCTATGACATACCAAAGGCATGCAAGTATACATGATAAAATAGCTTTTAATTTCATCACTTTTCAGGAGGAATGAAGCATTATTTCAATGAGCTGTAATGGTACCAACAAATTTGAGCATGTCTGTGTATGTATATGTATATATATATATATATATATATATATATATATATATATATATATATATATATATATATAATCTCAAGACTTTTTTCCCTTGGGCTAAACAAGTAAGAAAAACAATTAGAATTGCTATCCATTATGGGAGGGACAGCTAATTAACAGTGAAATTGAAAAAAGAAAAAAAAAGGTTTTTACCCTGATGCCGATAGAAATTCCTGCAGGTCCTCCAAATCATTTTCAGTAATGTGGAAAGAAAATTGAAAGGGGATTTCCTGTAGTTGTGCAAGATAAACAGACATTTCCCCTTTCCAGTTAATTTGGAGCAGTACTGCAATGCATCGCGCGCATGCCTCAATTTGAGGGAAAGCAGATTTTAAATTTGATACAATCAGCACCAACTTTACAGTGCTTAGTATCTTTCAACATCATCTAGAAAGTCATTTGGGAATCATTTACTCTTCTTAGACAGATAATAAGCGGCACTATGTTATTAAAGCAGTATCAGATAATGAAGGACCTGTAAATGAACCAAGTTACTTCTGGAATGTAACTTTGTATTCAGTTCAAAAACTGTATACTGGAGCAGAAAAGACAAATCACTGAAATAACCTTTGTTCACAAAACTTTTAATTAACTGCAGAAATCTGTAGAAGCTGAGAACCATGACAGAATAGAGATTCATCCAGGGACATATGTAGAAGCAATCTGCTGTACAATGTTAATCAAGATTTTATTTCTGTGAGAAAGACATTCATGACCTAACTGGGGATCATACACCAAATCCCTGATTGGTGTCCAGATGCTCTGCCAGCTATTATTATTTGTTTATTTAGCAGACGCCTTTATCCAAGGTGACTTACAGAGACTAGGGTGTGTGAACTATGCATCAGCTGCAGAGTCACTTACAATTACGTCTCACCCGAAAGACGGAGCACAAGGAGGTTAAGTGACTTGCTCAGGGTCACACAATGAGTCAGTGGCTGAGGTGGGATTTGAACCGGGGACCTCCTGGTTACAAGCCCCTTTCTTTAACCACTGGACCACACAGCCTCCTATCACTATACCACTTTATCACATAAAGAAAATCTTATTTCATACATATGTACACCTTAAGAATCTATATTCCCAGAGTCTATTATTTTTGCTAAGAGTATGATATTGTATACCTTATTTTTGTGTTTATAAGGTGGTAGTATAATTGATTTATTGCATTCGAAATAGTATATTGGTAGTATACAAGATGTGTACATTATACATGGGATATATACTGTACACATGTCTTCTTATCTGTATGTATCAATTCACAGTTGAATCTGCTTATGGAAACCATACAAGGGACCATCATTCATATTTGTTACACTCATAGTCAGGATTCTGTCATTCACGGAAAGAAATAACCATTCTGCGATTTTGAGCATTTACAAATTACCAACGAACGTAATGAAAGGTTATTTCGGTCTTTGATGAAATTGTGAACTGGAACAAGCAAAGAGCGAAACACAAAAAAAGAGACAGCTTCTGATTGGCTGGTCATATCAGAGTTTACACTTCCTTTCAAGCACTGTCTCCTGTTATTTAGGTGGTTCTGAGTGAATTGCCTTGAATAACTGTTGATAACTAGTCAGAGGAGTAGATGTACTAACATGGGCCAGTCGCAGCGCAAACATACCGCAGTTTGCATTTCTGTTGCAACAATTCGCAAAGTATACATTTTGTCGTATGTATTAAGAGAAAATATGTTAATAAAGAGAGCCGCAATATACTAATTTAAATGATTTTTGCATCATCTTAGCGAGATCTCTAGCATTGCGTGAGTACTGCAACATTTTTTCGAATAAATAATGAAAGCCAGTTTAATCCCATCATATTCTATAGTGGGGCTCCCACCTTCACCCCCAAATAAAAAATGTGTTTCTATCAAAAAGCTTTTCAGAATCATACAGTAGATCCTCGCTAAACCGGATATGTTTGTCTGACATAAGGAGGTGTCGGGTTTAAAAAAATACAATAAAATCACACAGACATACATTTATAGTGCTCAATGTATTTTAAATGTATAAATCATTGCGCTGAAATAACAGTAATGTGTTTTGGGTAGGCTACACATTACATTATGAAAAAAATCTAAATCTGTACAGTACGACCATACAGTACAGTAGTAAAATCAAATGAATACCTAGCGCATTTTCTATTTACTTTAGCCTGTAGGCTACCAGTAACACAAAATAAATCATGCTGTTGCATTGTACACATTGGTGTACAATGCGAATAAAATATTATTTTAAATAGAAACTAAATTATTTTATTATTATTATTATTATTATTATTATTATTATTATTATTATTATTATTATTATTATTTATTATTATTATTATTATAACTTGGCAGCCTAGACAATTAACACAAAATAGGTCATGGTGCCACATTGACAAGTTATGATACTTACAGGAGGACAGTCAATTCTCGTTAATACAAATTTCAAGGGAGCAGCAACAAATTTTGCATTTTACCACTAATTTGTATGATCATGAGTAGCCTATAAGCCAAATATATATTGTCAGTTTTTATGGAGGCTGTGTGGTCCAGTGGTAAAAGAAAAGGGCTGGTAACCAGGAGGTCCCTGGTTCAAATCCCACCTCAACCACTGACTCATTGTGTGACCCTGAGCAAGTCGCTTAACCTCCTTGTGCTCAGTGTTTCGGGTGAGACGTAATTGTAAGTAACTCTGCAGCTGATGCATAGTTCACACACCCCAGTCTCTGTATGTCGCCTTGGATAAAGGCGTCTGCTAAATAAATAAATATTTAAGTTAGTCAGTGGTGCAGTGCTAAATTGTGCACAATTACAAACCACCTGCACATTAATAGAATAGGTGTGTTTCCTATTCCTATACAGATGTTCAGAATGAGCTGGAGGGGTTAGCGGCACATGTGAGTAGTCTATTGCTCCCAACACGTTCACCTCAAAAATGTATTGAGCATAACTGGCAACACACGAGAAAAAGCAGACTGGAAAATGCCAGCAACAATTACGACTGTTTAAAACATGCTTTCAAAAGTTCTTAACAAATTGATGCAAAAGTATCGCAATTGCTGGCAGCTTTAGTACATCTCATTTTAATATTTGAGAACCCTCATTTGTACTATCTCCACCCCCTTTTTGCGAATGTATGCAGGAACGCCCATAATTGCATATTCAGCTAAGGCTGAACCGCAAAGAAAAACTGCTGCCGCAAAGCATTAGTACATTTCACCCGAGACTTCCAACTCGTTTGCAACTGGTTTACAACTATTGTGACAGCGCAACACTTTAGTACACCCCTGAGTGTCTCCGAGTTGCATTCTTAATGTAATTACTCAGAATACTAATTTGTCGTTAAAAAAATAAGCCAATATGACCTAGACATACAACCACCTCCACTACATCTCCGTTGTCAAAAACACATCTCCAATTAATACTTAACATGTTAGCCTTGAGACTGTGTGCCTGTAAGTAAGGTATTTTCCAGAGTTCTGCTTATATAAGGTAATTATAAACAGCCTTTCAACAAACCCCAGTATCTTCATTGTTAATGTAAAGCACTCTGATAAGAGAAACAGCTAAAAGAGGAAAGCAGCTCAGTTAATCTAAACAAGATCAGCAATGCTAGTGACATGTCCACTTCCATTAGCTACAATCCAGGGGTCGGCACCATGTCTAGTGTGACGGACATTTAAGAAAAAAAAACATCTTGGCCACGGACAAACAAAACGGAAGTTATATACAATTACATGCGTGTGTGTGTTTGTATTCACTGCCACAGACACTGATAACTCTTGCCACGGACATGCGTGTCCATGTACGGACAAGTTGCCGACCCCTGCTACAATCAATTTCGTGATATTGCTGTCTTTTTTGTGACCTTTAACAACAAGATGGCTGCCATATTGCATTTCATCAGTGCAACTAATAACAAGATCCTTTATTAAAAACAGGTAGTACAGGATTTCACAGTCTGTATTTTACTCCTCTTTCAATTATTTTAACCTTGAGAGATGTAACATTAGCATACTGCATATTGGCTACACTGTTGTTATTTCAAATATTGTTATATTGTTTACTTATAAATACTATAACAACTTTAAAGCCTGTAGGTTATTTATTATCAGTGGACGAGCACCAACCAAGCAGCCCTTAAACAAAATACCATTCTCTTTGGGACCAATTCATTTAAAAAAAAAAAAAAAGACTGAGATTTACTGAATTTACGTGTGTGTCTGTGTGTAGTTCTTAGTAAGTTAAAAGTGCTAATAAAGATAAATATTTAGTGATAGTGAATAAACTAAAACAACATTTATTCAGGATGTACATCAGATTTAGAAAATAGAAATTGTGAGGTATTCATTTTAAAAATCCTCCACTATAATCCTCTTCTGAATAACTTGTGCATATGTGACAAATATAATTAAATTAAAAGAAAACAAAACAAACATCTGTTCAACAGCTGCTAATAAAAAATAATAAGCCTGTAAATATGTCTAAAGAGCAGATTGAAGGCTCACATTTTAAAATCTGACAGATGTATAAATGAACTTAATGTTGGCTTACATTTGGGAGCTGTTGATGAGCTAAGACCAGGAATAACAAACAAGTGAGTTTATGTCAGAGGCCATGCACGTGGGTGATTTGGGTCATACAATGAAGGTGTACCGACTGGCAAACTCTGCTGAACACTAATCTCTCTATGAGGTCTTCACAGTAGACCTAACACATGCACATCTGAGTTTTTCCTATGCCTAGTTCAGCCCACAATATTCTTGACTGCAGATTTACTCAGAGCAATCTTGGTTTATTTTACTCTAAAATCTATAACATAGTTAAAATAACATCGCACAGTTATGTTCATTAACACAGTTTTAAAATAAGTGAATCTGTTAAAGGCAAAAAAATACAGATTATATATATATATATATATATATATATATATATATATATATATATATATATTTATTATTTAACTAAGACTAAGCACTGGATCCATGAGTACTGGCTCCCTTAACTCCGATCTCTCTCCCCCTCTGTCCTTGCCTCCACTGCTCTCTCTCACCTCCCTCCTATCGACTTTTCACAACTCTCCGTAGACTCTGCTACCTCCACCCTCTTCTCCTCACTCACCTCCTCCCTCGACTCCCTCTGTCCCCTCACCTCCCGACCTGCTCGCCCCTCCCCTCCCCATCCCTGGCTCTCCTCTGTGCTCCGCTCGGCAAGAATCACACTGCGATCTGCTGAAAAGAAATGGAAGAGAACCAAACTCCCTGCTGCCCTAGACCTTTACCACACTCTCCTCTCCTCCTTCTCCTCTACTCTCTCCTCTGCTAAATGTACTTATTTCCAATCTGTAATCCAAGCCTCCACTAACAACCCACGTAAACTATTCTCTACCTTCTCCTCCCTCCTAAACCCTCCCCCCTCCTCCTCCCTCCTCTATCTCCCCTGATGACTTTGCCTCCTTCTTCTCTTCTAAAATCTCAGATATCCGCAAACTCTTTAACAACTCTCCCTCCCCCGCACCCCCTCCTGCTCCAACCCCTACACCCACTACATCCCCTACTAACTCGCCCTCCTTCTCCACCTTCTTGCCCCTCTCAGACTCTGACCTCTCCTCCCTGCTCCAGGGTCACAAACCCACCACGTGTGCCTTGGACCCCCTCCCCACTCACCTCTTTCAAACTGCTGCTCCTGCTCTACTCCCCTTCATCTCCTCCCTCCTCAACACCTCTCTACTTTCTGGTATCTTTCCCTCTGCCTTCAAAAAAGCCTCTATCACTCCCCTCCTCAAAAAACCTACCCTTGACCCCACCTCCCTCCAGAGCTACCGCCCTGTCTCCCTCCTACCCTTCCTCTCCAAAACCCTTGAGCGGACTGTACACTGCCAGCTCTCATCGCATCCTGTGGTTTCTCATACCATTTCTATGCTGATGATGCTCAGATTTTCCTCTCCTTCCCCACCTCTGACTCCACCATCTCCTCCCGTATCTCTACCTGTCTGTCTGCTATTTCCTCCTGGATGCACTCGCATCACCTCAAACTCAACCTCTCTAAATCTGACCTCCTTTTCTTTCCCTCCTCCTCTCCCTCCTCTGATCTCTCTATCTCTGTTCCTCTGGAATCTACCACACTCTCTCCCTCTTCCTCCGCTAAGAACCTCGGAGTCACCCTGGACCCCTGCATCTCTTATTCCCAGCACATCTCCACTCTGGCACGCACTTGCCGATTCTTCCTTCAACATCTGAAGAATCCGACCCTTCTTCACCAACTACGCTACCCAGCTCCTGGTCCAGGCCCTGGAACTCTACCGCCTAGACTACTGCAACTCCCTCCTGGCTGGCCTCCCTGCATCCGCCACCCGTCCGCTCCAGCTCATCCAGAACTCTGCTGCCCGCCTGGTGTTCTCTCTGCCTCGCTTCGCCCACGCTACTCCACTACTCCGCTCACTCCACTGGCTCCCGATCACCGCTCGCATCCAGTTCAAGACTCTTGTACTAGCCTACAGATGCCTTGACCAGACTGCACCCAGCTACCTCCAGACCCTCATCTCTCCCTACACCCCCACTCGACCTCTCCGCTCCGCCTGCACTAGAAGACTGGCTCTACCTCCACTACGCTCCCCTGCCTCCAGAGCCCGCTCCTTCTCCACCCTTGCTCCGCAGTGGTGGAATGACCTTCCTACAGATGTCAGGACTGCCCAGTCCCTGACCAAATTCCGGCACCTCCTTAAGACTCACCTCTTCAAACAGCACCTGTAGAACTCCTCTGTTTGTATCCTGGGACACTATCACCCTTCATTTAAATGTGCTTTATTTTGCTCTTATCTGCCCCCTATTTTACTGCATTTAATCCTGTACTTCAGAATACTGTAATCTGCCAAGTGTTTAACCTGTAGTATTTTGTATTTAATCATATCCTGATGTAACTATCACTATTATCTGCTGTATTATTGAATTGTGTTTTGTCACACTTGTACTTTGCTTGAACAAAAGTTATTGTATTTCTTGCTCTTATTGTATTACTTGTATTGTAACACTTGAAATGTATTTGCTTACGATTGTAAGTTGCCCTGGATAAGGGCGTCTGCTAAGAAATAAATAATAATAATAATAATAATAATATTTGTTTGCTTAACGTATTTGACATGTTACATTACATGTCTGTAATAACGCAGTAATTACACAGATGATTGTGCAATTACAATGCAATATCAGGATTAGGGATGTGATTTTGTCACAGTAAAAATGTGCAACGATCGCAGCAGTCAAGGCTAAAAATAGACAATTTCACGGAATGTCTATATTTATTCATATAATATACTGTACTATTTTAGTATTTGTGCAAAGTAAACATATATTTGATGCATTTAACATGTATTTAAACACAGCTGTGGTTTTGGTATTAGATGCACATTAACATATTAAAAGGATCGTTCTGCATTTACAGTGCTGACAGGTTCTGTTAAGCACCGCAGGGGAACGACTGCAAGAGCTGCAAATCGGGGTTCATGCTTCTGCAGAACTGTAAACCGTCCTACCTTTAGGTTTTGCATTATCAAGTGCATGCAGAGGTATACTTTCTGCACAAAAGGCTTTGGTTAATTTGAAGTTTGTTTTTCATTAAAACTGCACCTTTATTTGATGTTTGCTAACCACTTTAACTTTGCACTGAAACCAGTGAATTGTTAATTTCCTATTTTCACGCTGAGTTGAAACAAATATCAAAATTCACAGGTTCTGTGACTGCTGTGACCACCGTGACAAAACCACATCAATCCTAATCAGGATTATTTACCAAATGAGAAATGCCGGCAGTAATTTGTAATTACTGTATTTATCACAGTGTAGTTAGAGACACTTAATGTTACCCTTTACAGTAATAGACATATCTCCTGAATCCTGGCTGTATCAAGCTGTTGAATATTAAACTAGCTGGGCGTGTTTCCAAGGGAAGAAGTATTGGAGAATGTTTTCCAAGAGCACAACCAATCACTTACAAGATTAATTCATTTCTGATGCCTCTTCCACTTTCAGCACCAATCTGCATATGTTTTGGGAGTGTCTATTTGAAAATGAATTACAGAACAATATAAAATCGGGGTAATAATATCCTGTGAGAATAGTGTGACTCAGCAAATTCAAATCTAGGATGTAACTATCTATCCTTCAAAGAGCAACTAACTGCAGTTGCACGGTATCTAAAGACCCACATTGAAAAAGGAAATGGAAATATCCAAATGTATACAGTGCACCAGCAACCATAACTCTTCTTTGTTTATTGCATTTTAAAAGTTAAATAACCAAGGTTGTCTGATCTGAGCCAGATAATACAGATATGCAAGCAAACAGTACTTTGATGTTCTGTGTCACTCTCTCTAATGTTGACTAGAGCTAAAACGTGGAGAACAAATTGTGTTGGCAGAACCCTAGAAACATTGAGAGTGCTGACAGATCTTTTGAGGCCAGGTTAAAGGGAAACACACTTCTTTTCAAAACAGAATTTTGTTTCAGATCTTTAGAGTAACCAAACTTTTGTTTTTTTAACATGCTTTTTTCAGTTTTTATAAATGTACATACTGTCCCAAAGTTTACCTCCACTTATGGTCCTGTGTGTCATTTTCCACTCCCCACCCCCTAGTTCTGACTGTGTTGAAAACCCTAGGGAAACCATGTAAGAAAGCATTGCTGTAAACCTCTTAAGAAATGCTTTAATCCAGTGGGTTTGGTAAATATATTAGATTTAACAAAAACTGATTATTTATTGGTGGGATTCGATAGGATCTTACATTATGTTGTTAGTAAACATAAAATAATAATTAGCACATAAATATCTCTCAGTCGGTTAAATGATAGTAAATGGTTAAAAGACTGGGATGCAGCTTGGAAGAGGGAAATTTAAAAAAAGTCCAGAAAGTGATCTGCCGACTTAAAGTGGCCAGAGAGTAAATGCTAGCTTTTATTTGTTTACACATAATCAGAAAAGCAGATTTAAAGTTGATCTGGCAACATATGGTTTTATTAAACAAAAAGAAAACTAGTATTATGAACAGAGTACTTGGTTCGTGCATTGAAGGAGATAATTGCAATTCCAACAGATTTTCCATTGCAAGGTTAGCTATAGACATTTAATTCTCTAGAATGAATCATATAAGTTAATTTGGATGACACTAGACCAATCTTTGACCTACAGTAACAGGGTTATAAAATGCTTAAGAACATTAAAGACATCTACTGTATGGGATGTAGATTTCAGTAAATCTAATCTTGAAAGCTGATGACCTAAAGAGGTCCTATACTGTATTACTGACCTATTAGCGTACTACAAGTGATTTTCAAAATTCCTGAACAAGTGCTCTATCCTCAATTTGACTCGCTACTGAAACTAAAGGTAATTTTTACAGAAAGGATCAACTATTTGGTATTGGATTTAACTTCCAATTGAATACTTTCAAAATAATAAATATCAATATCTCCACAGACCACTGGTGCAGGTAAGCTATTTCTATAAGACCTAATTTCACCAAACTGTTTTACATCTTGGTCCAAAGCTAGCAGGTCAACCATTAAATGAGTGGACCCTGAAAGTTTTCAACAAAAATCATACGCAATTCCACCATTGCCAAATACTGAAGGCATATTTAATAATCTAAATTTTGATAATGGTAAAGCTAGCCTTCAGTAAATGGGCTAGCACTTCCCCACTGCAGAAGGACATGGGACTTGTAGAGTCCAAGCAGGCCATAGTTAACAAGCTGGGTGATTGTGGAGAACTGTCAAATTGTTTTCAAGAGAACAACATTAATTGTAACACCAAATAAAGAAACCATGATCAATTATGGAATACCTAACTCACAGGCCTTTTAAAGAGTCACCATTTTTAGTTGAAGGGTTGAGAATGTTGTGTTATATCTGGGTTTTACTTATTTATTTATTTATTTATTTATTTTTAAGTATTCAAAAATTGCTTTTGAACACTATATTATTGTATTGTGGCTGCACTGTTACACTGTAGATTTAAGAAATACAAGTATCCACCTCATTTGCTATTGGGGTCATTCCATACCAACTCAATCAGAGCTATTGCCCGACTTTCTCAGATTTTGCTAGAAATATTCACATGGGGCTTTTCGGGTCTGCTGAGTTCAGAAATGCTAACCATTTTTTTTTTATTTCCCCTTTTGAGCTGTGACCTGGCAAAGGTCAACCTAAGGTGAAAAAGTGACCCTGAAAAATCACCCTGGGCTCAACTTAGACACTACTATGATGTGTAACACCTTGTTCGACTCGTAATGAATAGGGCTTTCGAGAAAAAAATACCAGGAGCACCTAACTCACTTTTGGCAAGTTACCAGACGAGGGGTAAGTGACGAGTTTTATTCGAACTTCAGCCCAACCCTTTACCTTGTAGGGGATGCGGGTCCTAAAATGTTAGTATTGCTGTATGAAACACTTTTGGTTTTAAGTCCCCCCACTGGTCATTAACCACCTGTGAAATTTGAATTTTTGGTATTTATACCAAGCTTAGGCTGAAATAAGGCAGATTTTTGAAGTTGCATTTGGCATGCATTCGAGCATTGCTTATGGCCACTTTGGTGAGGCTAAGGTACCACATAGTCCTAACCGAACTGGCATTATTCTTCAGTTTTGCATTGTCTGGGGTTAGATCTACAGTAAAAAGTGACAGGTTATGCATCCAGTGGCACTAACTTGGAGCTGAGGGATTATGAACTTTCTTTGTTACAGTGACACATTTGAAAATACCAAAACCTCACTTAGGTGCATTTAAAAACTACAAACTGATAGAAAACACAAAAAATAAAAATGGTCTCCCACACCATCACACTGACTTGTTCCGTGTGATGTGGCAAAGTAATGCCATTCTGTGGTGATACTGAAGTCTTGCTGATGAAAGCGAAGGTTGGAGAAGTTTTTGCAATTCTTGTACTGCCTAGCAGCTCCGTCACTGAAGTAATGTATATGTTTCAAGTTAGGGACCTCCCTCTTGATCAAAGGAATTACCTCCTTCTGAAATACATACACTGTTGACGTGGAGTGTTACATTTCATTACTCATCACCTCAACACTCATGTGTTTAAATTCACCATCCTGACGGAAATAGAACACAAACGGATGTATTGGTGCCTGAAAATTGTCCCAATTAAATCATTGGACAGTGTCTTGGATCACAAAACTATAATTTTCTGCAAAAATAGGAAAGTTTATTTTTTTGAAAAACAGTGAATTTTCCATATTTTTTTCAGTTGTGCTCCATTTTTTCAATTAACCACTCAGAAGTGGTTCAGCACCGTTTTAACTTAAAAAACAGAAAAATCTAACGTGAAAGGGGGGAATACCACCCTCTCACACTCTTCCCCTCTGCCATTTTCCACTTTTTTGATAGTTTCCCACTCTCATGCCTGGATTATAAATCATCCTCGTGGCTGCAGACATTTTGTTGCTTAATTAAGATAAGAGAGCTAATACTACATCAGCAGTAAATGACCCTTCAGATTAACACAGATATACATCTGTGTACCAAATTGGTCTGCTGTTCTTATGCATATGTTGAAGGTGCCCATATGATTTATGGTGTAGTGAAGTCTGCAAGCACCCAGCTGTAGGGAAATGTTAAAGAAATGAAAAGGAATAGTAGATTAAACTGAACTGAACTGAAAATCAGACTAACTTATGCAGGTATTGGCAAAGAAGTAGATTGGTTTTTAATTGAACTGGTCATTACTGAAAACACATAAGAATCACCCCGAGCCTCAATTATCCCAAGAAACTAATACCATGATGAAGAGGATGTGGAAGAGATGGAGTTTCAAGGCGGATGTTATGAAGAATGTTAATGTATCACCATTTGTAAACAGCAGACCCTGTCATTTACTGATTTTAAACAGATGATGATCATCAAACCCTGGACTTCTTGGAAAAGCTTGTGTGGGTAGAAGTTATTTCAATAAATGGTCGTCACAGTATAACAAATGTTGTCTCACATAGATAACATACGGTTAAACTCACTGTATTTGGTTCTAGACAGTTATATAAAGAATCAGGTTGGAATACTTTCCTTTTGCTGACATCAAAACAAGAAACCCATAAAAATCTAAACTAACATACTTACTCTTTACCTCCATTGTCCTGATCTGGTTTTGTTGACATTTAATACAATTTGATTTGATTTATTTTGGGGCGAGGAATCAAGAGGATATGATTATCTAATTAATCTGTGGTAAAAATTGCGCAGTGGGGTTTAGCATTTCCCACAAGCAATGTTACTGTATTCTGGTCTTCCCTGCCTTCTCAGTGACTAACAGAACTGACTAATAAAAAGGCCTGGAAGACGAGCCAACATGATAAGTTTGGTCTTCTCTGAGCAGAAAAGTTCAGTTAATCTCTGAAACGCTAAACATTTCCTAGTCCGATACTGCTATTTGTGTGATGTGAAACCAAGGAAATATTCTGAAATATTCTGAATCCAGAGTTCTCACAGGTCAGTGTGGTTTGGGTGTATAATTAATAATGCTTAATCTGAGGGTCTCCACCCCTTTTTCACTGGCACAAACCCTCACTGGGCTGGGAATTTCCCATTCAACCAGAAAAAAGGACCACTACAGTGTGGAGTAGTGGTTAGGGCTCTAGACTCTTGACCGGAGGGTCGTGGGTTCAATCCCAGGTGGGGGACACTGCTGCTGTACCCTTGAGTAAGTAACTTTACCTAGATTGCTCCAGTAAAAACCCAACTGTATAAATGGGTAATTGTATGTAAAAAATAATGATATATCTGTATAATGTGATATCTTGTAACAATTGTAAGTCGCGCTGGATAAGGGCGTCTGCTCCACAGAGAACCATTAGCAAACTCAGACCACAACATGGTCTCATTTGAAGTGCTTTTTAAAACCCAAAAAGTAATGACTAAAGCTAAGGTTTACAATTTTAGAAAGGCAAACTATGAAGGTATGAAACAGAGACTAATAGAAGTAGATTGGAGTAAAATAGAGAAAACATCCACGGAAAAAGAATGGCTGTTTTTTAAAAATGTAGTACTGAAGGTGCAAAACAATTACATCCCAAAAGTAGACAAATCTAATTCTAAAACAAAATGGCCAAAATGGTTTAATAGATCAATTAAAAAAAAAATATTCAGTGAAAAAAGGCACTTTACAGAGCATTTAAAAGGGACCAAAAACAAAGTACACAGAAAGATTACTTGGAACTGCAAATGCAAGTCAAAAAGGAAGTTAGAAAGGCCAAGAGAGAGATAGAAATGAACATTGCTAAGGGGGCTAAAACCAATTCTAAGTTTTTCCAACATTCAAAGAGGAGGTTAAATTAACTAAGAGATACAAATGGCAAAATCATAGACGAAGAGAAAATAGCAAATATATTAAATGATTACTTTTCACAAGTTTTTACGAAGGAGGATATTATTATTATTATTATTATTATGATTTATTTCTTAGCAGACGCCCTTATCCAGGGCGACTTACAATCGTAAGCAAATACAATTCATGATTCACAGTACAACATGCTATGGACAACATGCCCCACATGTCGACCTGTTCTTATCCAGTTTTAAATAACTTTAGCATAACAGAAGCAGAAGTGTTAAAGGGACTAGGAGCTCTTAAAATAAACAAATCCCCTGGGCCGGATGAGATCCTCACAATAGTACTCCAAGAAATGAAAGAAGTTATTTACAAACCGCTAACCAAGATCATGCAACAGTCTCTTGACACAGGGGTTGTACCGTCAGACTGGAAAATTGCAAACGTAATACCGATCCACACAAAGGGAGACAAAACAGAACCAGGTAACTACAGACCAATAAGCCTGACTTCTATTATATGTAAACTTATGGAAACTATGATAAGATCCAAAATGGAAAATTACCTATATAGTAACAGTATCCTGGGAGACAGTCAGCATGGTTTTAGGAAAGGGAGATCGTGTCTAACTAACCTGCTTGATTTTTTTGAGGATGCAGCATCGACAATGGATAATTGCAAAGCATATGACATGGTTCATTTCGATTTCCAGAAAGCCTTTGACAAAGTCCCGCATAAAAGATTAATTCTCAAACTGAACCCAGTAGGGATTCAAGGAAATGCATGCACATGGATTAGAGAGTGGTTAACATGTAGAAAACAGAAAGTACTGATTAGAGGAGAAACCTCAAATTGGAGTGAGGTAACCAGTGGAGTGTATTAGGTCCTCTGCTATTCCTAATCTACATTAATGATTTAGATTCTGGTATAGTATAGGGCAGCAGTGTGGAGTAGTGGTTAGGGCTCTGGACTCTTGACCGGAGGGTTGTGGGTTCAATCCCCAGTGGGGGACACTGCTGTTGTACCCTTGAGCAAGGTACTTTACCTAGATTGCTCCAGTAAAAACCCAACTGTATAAATGGGCAATTGTATGTAAAAATAATGTGATACCTGTATAATGTGAAATAATGTATAATGTGATATCTGTATAATGTGAATTAATGTATAATGTGAGATCTTGTAACAATTGTAAGTCGCCCTGGATAAGGGTGTCTGCTAAGAAATAAATAATAATAATGCAGAGGACACAAAAATAGGAGGTGTTGCAGCAGCAAAGGTCATCCAAAATGATCTAGATAGCATTCAGAACTGGGCAGACACATGGCAAATGACATTTACTAGAGAAAAGTGTAAGGTACTGCATGCAGGCAATAAAAATGTGGATTATAAATACCATATGGGAGATACTGAAATTGAAGAAGGAATTTATGAAAAAGACGTAGGAGTTTATGTTGACTCAGAAATGTCTTCATCTAGACAATGTGGGGAAGCTATAAAAAAAAAACCCAACAAGATGCTTGGATATATAGTGAAAAGTGTTGAATTTAAATCAAGGGAAGTCATGTTAAAACTTTACAATGCATTAGTAAGACCATATCTAGAATACTGTGTTCAGTTCTGGTCACCTCGCTACAAAAAGGATATTGCTGCTCTAGAAAGAGTGCAAAGAAGAGCGACCAGAATTATTCTGGGTTTAAAAGGCATGTCATATACAGACAGGCTAAAGAACTGAATCTATTCAGTCTTGAACAAAGAAGACTACGTGGTGATCTGATTCAAGCATTCAAAATTCTAAAAGGTATTGACAATGTCGACCCAAGGGACTTTTTCGAACTGCAAAAAGAAACAAGGACCAGGAGTCACAAGTGGAGATTAGATAAAGGGGCATTCAGAACTCCCCAGTAATGTTGTTGAAGATAACACCCTGAGATCCTTTAGAAGCTAACAACCAAATGAGCAAGATGGACTGAATGGCCTCCTCTCGTTTGGAAACTTTCTTATGTTCTTATGTTCTTATGAAGGCACTCGAGGACAGCCCCATGAAAACGATAAGAGCTAGTCTTGAAAAATATATAAAGATATTATAAGTTATGTTGCTATATAAGAGACCTGTATTTAAAGAAATATTTTTCAAAAGACAATAAACCCAACAAGCAATGGCTTGACTTTCGGTACCATCTATTTATTATAGCTGTTCTTAAATTAAATCTCTAGAAGGAACAGCAGAGTAGCATACTCAACTTTTAAACTCCCTTTGCATTGGGATTTATGCTACCAATATGGAATTTTAGTTAAGCAAGTGTTTACAGGGCAAAATAATGGCTTGACTTACTTAGATGTTTGTTCAGTTATATAAAATAAAATATATATATATCCAATATTTTGGAAGGATTGTTTGGGTAACCAGAAATTCCATCCCAGTAAAGAATTACTATATCATTGATTTGATGAAAAATGACAATACATTGAATTCAGTGATTGAAATAAGTTTAGAGATGATGTCAACATGGACTGATTATTAACAGGACTATCAAACTCTAATGTGTGACAAATGTATTCATGGGAAATTTCACAATTTCCTCTTAGAACTGTAAAGTGCTCATGGGAATTTGTCTCAGGAAATAGTTTCCTGAGATCATTTGTCAGTTTTACTGTGACTGCATTGTCTTTGGTGAAAATACACGGTTTGTTTCAATTTTCATATGCATTCTTCACAAAATACTCTATAATCATTTTTCCATATGGCAAAATTGCACAACATTAGCCCTGATATAATTGTATTGTGAGGTATGAGGTATGAGGTATACTAATTATGGAGGTTTTAGGTATATATATACTTAACAATTACAGATAGCAGTTAATAATGGCAAGATTGTAAATTCCGCTTTCCACAATTAACACTGGGGGTTTCGAAGGTGAACCAACTATACCTCCAAAATCCCATGATCTATGCCAGGTTTCAGAAGTGTCAGTCATATATATTCAACATATATTTTTAGGTACTTCACATGATTGCCATAATGAATGGAAACAATAATCTGAAAACATGATGCATATAGAAAAGTTGACTTGGTTATGAGAGGAATTCACAGTTGTATGAATAATCCTGTTGAAAAGATACTTCTTCTTGTTATAAATTATGTGCCATAGGTCTGTCCTTTGATGACAAGGTCAATGTGCAGTACAGAACTCAGCCTTTCAGACTGAGAGTAAGGTCTTCTCAAATGCCTCTCGTTTCATTTGGATAGCTGCTTATTCAGGATATATTTACATCTCCCAAAGCGTCCTGGTAAATGGCTGACTGCACTATATATAATTAGACGTTCGCGTCCACAAAGTACAATAATACTAATAATTTGACCCATCTGCTAATGATTTCAAGTTGGCTATGAGAAGTGGCGAATTACGTGACAGTGAACAGCAGTTACCTCAACATTTGGGTTTTTAATTTTAATTTTTTGCAGTGGTGAGGAAAGCAGAGACATTTCCATAGCTGAAATTTTATGTGGATATATTGAAAGATGAAATAATTGAGTTTCAGATAAGACAGTACAGTACATATATCCCCAAATATTTTTTTAGATAGTGTCGAATGTATTTTAGGACCTGTGTTTAAAATATATTTGCACATATCATTTCAGTAATTTACTACAGTCAGAGTATCCAGCCAATGATTTCTGAAACTACCACTGTTTCTGTTGGAGTTCATATTTTACTTCACAAAACTATTTATAACCTATGAGAAGCACAAGAAGAGAGCACTTCTTGGCAATTCCCCAACTTTATACTTGTGTCTACAATGAAACAGCTGGCATTCTGTATCATAAAGCATAAACTGAGGTACAGTTGTTTGTAATTGGACACTTTCTCTTGTATACCGGCAGTAGCTATGAAACAACTAGGGTTAGGATTTATTTGCGCAACAGCCAGAAATGAAGTAATATATTTCACCAAAACCCCCCGTAACAAATCCATGTGTCCTTCTAGTAAGGACTTTCAAACATTCAGGCAGAACCATATCACTGACATATGGTTTGTACAATTTGCCTACAGCAGGGGTCGTCAACCTATGGCTCATGAGCCATTCCTGGCTCTTCAAGTAACCAAATATGATTCTCGAGTCAAGTCATTTAGAAATACACACCCATGAAGAAAAATAAATAAATAATAATAATTAAACTTACTATTAGCATCATTGCACATCTGCAAATGACCAACTTGGGATGGGATATCTTGCTTTATTTATTTATTTATTTATTTATTTTTACATCCACCTACCCGCTGCTGTTATTGGTACTCCTGGAGTCTGTTTCATTGTATTTTGATTGGTCGAGAGATCTGTCAACAAGCAATATGCACATGAGTCACAATCTGCAACCCCGCTTTTACTGTGTTTTTTTCAGTTTCAAAATGTAATGTAGAGCTCTTTAGTTTCATTTAAAAAATGGCAAAAAAGAAAGAAATCAGGAATACCGTTCTTTTCAGCCGGAATGGACTGATATGAATGGAGAAGTCAGGATTTTCACTTTGTCGCATATGCAGTGAACTGGCTTCAGACAAAAATGAAAGCGGGGCGAAGTAAACTACTGGCATGGTCGAATAAAGGTGGAAGTTCAAATTCAGCAAGTTTCAGAGGCTTTTTAGAAATCGTTCGCAAAGGAAAGTCTTGCACTGATGGCGAATATGTGAAGAGCTGTATGCCTAATATAGCCAAAGAGCTATTTGAAGAATTCCCCAACAAAGACAAAATCTTGCAGCAAATACAAGATATGCCTTCATCTGCAAAAACGATCGAGCTGTGGAAATGGCGGATCAGTTGACAAGCAGATAATAGAAAATATAAATTCTGCTACATATTTGTAGTTTGATTTGGATGAGTTAACGGATGTCTGTGATGTTGCACAACTATGTATTCTCGGGCGATATATGTGGCAACTTTGTACAAGAAGAAATGCTTGCAATTCTGCTATTGAAAAATCAAACAAGAGGCGATGACATACTTAGAACTGTGCTGGATTTTGTTTGCGAGAAGCAGATACAGTTAGGGAAGCTAGTTTCAGTGTTCATCCTGAACTTTCTCTGTGACTGGCTTCTCAAGTTTTATTATCTTGTGGACATTACAGGTCATTTTAATCAACTTAATGTTAAATTTCAACTGTCCTGTCTCTACAGAAGGCAGTTTTTGCATTTTAATCCAAATTGAATCTGTTCATCAGAGAAATCGAGACTGGCAGACTGACTCATTTTGAGATGTTATGAATGTGTTTGAGATTCCTGCATGGTAGAGGATCCTCGCAACAATCTAGATCTGCAGCAGCTTGTGGTGTTTAAATTTGATCTGCTAATGTCGTTCCAGTCTTGTTTTGTGGACTTTCGCAGACACAGCACTTTGTTCAAGTTTATGATTCGTTGCCATGAAACTTGTGTGGAAGCACTGGGCTTGACTGATTCCGGGCATCTCAATTGGATATTTGGAGCTGGAAGGTGCCAACTTCAAGGATTCAGACATTTGGTTTGAAAAGTTTTGCAGTCTACATTCAAATCTGGAAAGACTTGCTTGGCAATGCAGAACAAGCAAAACTGCACAAATGGACTGTAGTTGCACTGCCAGAGTCTGCAGCGCCGCTGCCACTGCCAGTGTGTCAACCTGCTGGCAGCTTTTCCACTGCCAACAGGGCCACGGGAGGAGGACCTCGCTCCGCTGTCAGCATTTCCTGGGTATCCTGGCAAAAGAGATTGAGCTGTATAATCTTAGGGTGTCTGTACTTTATCATCATCGGTTACTGAGAGATTCCATGAAATGCAAATGAACAAATAATGATTGATTCTAAACCCATCTGCAGGATACAGTTATATTGTCTATTAACTCATGGAACAATATTAAAATTCAATTCAATTCAATTCAATAATATCATTACAGACATGCTGAGGCAATAGCATAGGGTAAAAGAAGGCCCTGTGTTGATTAGCTGGATAGCAGGGCTCTGGGTGACCAGAGCCAGGGGACTATATGACAAAACCCCAGGCATAGGGAGAGAAGTTTTGTTCTAAACTAGCAATAAAGTTCCGCTAACAGAGGAATGTGATGTGAACACCTTGAAAGCATACAGAGATGAACGGCACAATGTATTATTGCTGTATACCTTTATACCACAAACGGTTTGCTGCTGTATCTTCAAAATCAATTCTTCTCATTGCACTCACAGATGAGAGGGATGTTTGCGCGAAATGCGATCGGATAAAAACGTCACCAGAGAAACCCCTTCCGGCAAGTTCAGGTTCATTCTCCTGGGCTAGCAACAAGATCAGAGATTCATGAGTGGAGTTCAACAGAACCGGTAAGAAACAAGTTCTTCAGCTGTTACTCTGCTCAGGTGCACCGAACCACAAACCACTCTCTTTTACAAGGCTACTGTGGTTAATTGTTTACCATATTCCCCATACTTTCTAGCCTGCCTTATTCAATCATTTTAAGCCTAAGGCCAAGTGTGTCATTGCCTTAGAAAATCTACTTCTGCCAAAGTCACTTTCAGCAAACTGGTTTAACATTACCAATACATTCGAAGTCTATATGTATTGTACAGTATTTATAGTACATGAAGGGGGCAGTGTCAAGTGATTGTAGTTACTGTATATTGAAGGTGGTGCTTGTCTCTGAGTCTATTAGAACCAAAGCCAAGCTTTCATTTAAAAACAAACAAACAAAAAAAAACAGTAGTTTTGAAAATTATTTTTAAAGAAATCTTGTTATGCTAACGAAGGTACAGTAAACTACCACACGGTAAAACCTTCATCGAGAAGGTACTATCACTATTAGAAAACACATTTTTTTTCATTATTTTCTTTAAAACAACACTTTAAAACATAGATTTACCTAACACTTGTAATGATTTGTCTGGTACCCCTCCGCTGAGAAGTTTTAAGAAAACAGTCCTGAAAATTTTCATAAAGGATCATATACATAATGAGAAACAGTGCCAGATATCTGAATGGAGCAATATTACTGAACTGTCTGTGTCTCTGTTTGTTGTTGTCGAAAGATGCTGGCTCCAGTCGAGCCAACAGGCTGTGATTGGCTGAATCGGCAGTTGGGGGTATGGGATTGGTTGCTTTCATCTGTTTAAAGTATTGATTGGCTTGTTTTGGTGGATAATAAAATACATTTTGATCAATTGTTTAGTATTTGCTGTCCAATAGATGTGAAGTGAGCTTTCATTACAGCAAGTCAAAATGAAAAAGCTGACGTTCACAGTTGATGCAGTGACATTCCAGCGGGCATCTACTGTCTAATAGAAGCCTGCTATAGCTGGAAGCTGATTGGTTGATGGTACTGAATTGTTTAGTAGTAGTACTCCCAATTGGTGGATGGAAGTTTTGAAGGTTCAAATTGCTTTTAGCATCACTGTCAATCACTTTCTATTAAAAATAGAATAATACGTTTGACATCTGTGGGTATCCATAGATTTCATACCTGTGAAATTGTTTATTATTATTAATATTATTTATTTCTTAGCAGACACCCTTACCCAGGGCGACAGTATACAGTTGTATACAAAAAATACATAAAGAATTACAGTACAATTAAGAGCATGATACAAAATACAATGACTTCAGTCCTAATAACAGCAAATACAAAACACAGTACGATTTGATATCGGGGCAGTTCAAGAGCAGATAACAGTGTTGATAGTTACATCAGGGTTAGATACCAGTAAAATAGGGAGCAGGTAAGTGCAAGTTAAATTGCTATATTGTCCAGAAGGGAAGAGTTGAGTTTTACAGGTGTTGTCTGAAGAGGTGTGTCTTGAGGAGGTGCTGGAAGATGGTCAGGGACTGGGCAGTCCTGTCATCTGTAGGAAGGTCGTTCCACCACTGTGAGGCAAGGGTGGAGAAGGAGCGGGCTCTGGAGGCAGGGGAGCGTAGAAAAGGTACAGCCAATCTTCTCGTGCAGGTGGAGCGGAGAGGTCGGGTGTGGGTGTAGGGAGAGATGAGGGTCTCGAGGTAGCTGGGTGCAGTCTGGTCAAGGCATCGGTAGGCAAGTACAAGAGGCTTGAACTGGATGCAAGCAGTGATCAGGAGCCAGTGGAGCAGTGTGGGAGAAGTGAGGCAGAGAGAACACCAGGCGAACAGCGGAGTTCTAGATGAGCTAGAGCGGACGGGTGGCGGATGCAGGGAGGCCGGCCAGGAGGGAGTTGCAGTAGTCTAGGCGGGAGAGTGCCAGGGCTTGAATGAGGAGTTGCGTGGAGTAGTTGGTGAGGAATGGTCGGATTCTTCGTATATTGCTCAGGAAGAATCGGCAGGTGCGTGCTAGAGTGGAGATGTGCTGGGAGTAGGAGAGGCAGGGGTCCAGGTTTACTCCGAGGTTCTTGGCTGAGGAGGAGGGAGAGAGCATGGTAGATTCCAGAGGAATGGAGATAGAGAGATCAGAGGTGGGGGAAGATGAGGAAGGGAAGAAAAGGAGGTCAGATTTAGAGAGGTTGAAGAGGGTTAGATGTTAAAGAGTTTGCAGATATCAGAGATTTTAGAGGAGAAGAAAGAGGCAAAGTCGACAGAGGAGATAGAGGAGGGAGGAGAAGGTAGAGAATAGTTTCTGGGGGTTGTTAGTGGAGGATTGGATAATAGATTGGAAATAGGAGCGTTTAGCAGAGGAGAAAATAGAGGAGAAGGAGGAGAGCTGAGAGCGGTAGAGGTCTAGGGCAGCAGGGAGTTTACTATAAAAAGTTGTATACTTTGCCAACCAATTTTTCCAAAATGCTAAATTAGTTGGTGACTACCCTTTCTGCACCATACCTTATATAAAATCTCATAATTCCATTTGGAAAGGAAATGGCACGTCATAGTGTAAAATGATTTACTCCCCAGTGAACATAATAGGATTACTGCATGTATATAGGCAGTATCTCTCGCTGTTCTCGGGTTCCTATACGGTTAAATAAGGCGTCAGAGAATTGGGTGATGGAGGACCCCATATTGATCAGGTGGGGACACTGCTACATCCTATGTCCTTGTTATTGACAGAACCAGTAGCCGGCTCTAGGCAGAGGGTCCAGCGAGGTTTGCCCCCCTCCACAGTACACATCATATGAGATGGACTCCTCTGCAGTGGCTGCTTGTACTTTACGGTGGTCTTTCTACTGTCACACCATCTCCCTTTCAGCTGCCAGTTACCTCCACAAACTGGTCCAGAGCAAACTTGTCCTGTGTGGTGTTGGGCAGGCTCGCATATGCCCAGTGGTTCAGTCTCTCTATGTCGGCAGCCAGTTCTGTAAGCGCCTCCCCTCATTGACGTGTACAGCAGGCTGGGATGTGTACTGTCCCTGAAGTTCTGCTGCAGATCTACATTTGTCAAATATTTTTTTCACAGCCCCCACGGGTTGAGTAGACAAGGGAGTGCATCCTTAGGCTACTGACCAACTGCACTGCCTTCTCTTGTCTTGCCAACAGGACTGCATCCCAATCCACCTTGTTGTTGAATTTGGCGGGCGGGGTTCATCTTGGTCTCAGTCTCACTTAGTGCTTAGTGCTTAGTGCTTTATCAAGGCTGCTTGTAAAAAAAACCAAGCCATCCAGATCTTGCTTAACACAGGCTGTGCGGGAGCATTCCCCCATGCCGAACAAGCCAGTCCGCTTCCCTGGATCAAGGTTAGAAACTTTTCCTCCTTAAGCTCCTTACGTCTGGACAGAGGCAGTTCATCCAATATCTACCATATGTCGTTTTGTCTTTATTTTTTGCATTTACATGTTAACCAGCGCGCCAGCCAGCCAGTTAATATTAAGGCCATGTGTATGCCAGTAGTGTATAAACAGTGCTTGTGGACAAAATCCAAGACGATGATCTAAAAACAAGTATCAGTTTATTCTTCCAGTATTCAAGAAAGCTAAACTCACAGGAAACAGTCACAATCCACAAATCTTGGTCACAGAAAATAAGACTTCCCGTGCAGTATATTATAAGTGATAAAACTTCAGTGAAAGAAAAGGGTGATGGGCACTTGCTGTCTGGACAAATCGTAGTTCACATCTTACTGAAGCAACACAAAATGCAGACTACTGGTCTCCCAGGTGCATCAATTAAATAAACCCTGTAGAGAAACACACCCTGTCAAATAACAGGGATTTAGTTCACATTGCCCCAGGTAAGCAATTTGGTTTCCTGGTTACATCTATATTCTCTCCTTATTTCCTCCATTACAAATAGGGAGCAATATATTATTTTAGTTAATATGCTATACATTCTGATTGTCTGTTTCTTAGGGTTTTATCAAGACTCTTTAGTACTTTTTCAAATTTAATTTCTAAATATAAAACATTTGATTAGCAGAATTTTCTCTGTTTATCAAAGTGGCCTAGTTTACCTATTTCCCTTTGATCACTATGAAGCGTGAACATATTGAAGCATTTGGGTGTTTTTGTTCAGTTCAACTACAGGTAGCAGAGATATAAACAGAATATAATTTACCAGCTTATCTCTCTTCCTTATTTAGCAATGCTTCCAATACAACGAGCACCACATTATTGGTAGTGCTAGTTTTCACTTTGAAGAGGCTTCATTAATCTTTTCTGAGTCAGAACAGTGATAAAATCAGGCTTCTCTGATCAATATGTCTGTGAATGTTGATAAGATGGAAAGCTCCACAGGACAACTAAATAAAAGCCATTACTTTTGTTGAATGATACATCTTTACGGTAATGAACAGCATTCAGATCCAGCCATACATTTGAGATATATGCCTATTGTATATGGTGATAAGTACAATATATTAAGTTCACATGTATTTTGGAATAGATCTACAATATGTTTTAATTAAATTCGGTTTTTGTTTTTTAAATAAATGGTCTCTGTCTTACATGAAAACCATACCTGTGGCTGTCCATGACTGCAGAAACTGTAAAATAAAACAAGAACAATACAGATGACTGCAGTTTATAGACCTATGCATGGCAATCAACCAATTTAACAAATAGCTAAGTTGTAATAAGTGGTTACTTACCACCAGCTAGTAAATAGAGTAATATATTTCAATTTTCATTTGTGACTCCTGTGTCATAGCATTTTATTATTGGTATACTACTTTTCCATAAAATCATGTGCCTCGTTAAAATACCCTGTGCATTAGAGAAATGCAATTGGCAAGTCTAGAGCCACTTTTACACACAAATGCAGCTACTGAGCCGTCTTAGAGAAGTAAAAAATATATTTAAAATACCCATTCACACAGCACAAAACTGCTTAATCTATGCCGGTATAATACCGTCATAACCCTTTCACACAGTCCAAGGAATCATGTGAGTGAAACTTTCAAACCTGTCAGTCATACAGTAGAAGAATCATTGTAGTTTAAGAATGGTGCAGATTTGCATTTCATTTGCATGTCTCATAGGAGTGACACATACATGTTTCTGAGAGGATATACAACTGAGAACTTAAGAAATCCACATAAATTGCTATTGACTACACTTGAAACCTTAATGAGCTGGGATTATTATTTTCATAGAGGTACAACTTTGAGGAAATAAAAATGTAACCCCATGTATTTTAATATCTGAAAACACAGTACATGGTGAAGAACTGAGTTACCTGATAAATAATGTCAATTTGTTGATATTAAGCTTAACCCTAAACTGAAGCCCAGATTTACAGCCTGTACCTTAACTGAAGCCTCATACACAAACCTGAGTGTGAATTCTTGGGAGTCAAGCAATAACCCTATGAGGGTTAACTAAATCAAAACAGCACAGATACCATGATTCATTATTATTATTCCCTGTCATTCTTATCCTACTGTTATCATAAAGGAAGACAGAGGGAGAGAGATAATGAGCTTGCAAGATAATTCAGAAAGTGATTAATGTTATGATTACTCACTCTTGGAATCAGTCCCATGTTCCATTTTCATGAAACAAAGTTAAACCACAGTGATGCATAAAACTGATATAAACACACACACACAGAAATAGATATTCATATGGTATAAATATATAATATATAAAAATATATAAAACAAGCCAAGGAAGGTAACATGGGAACTGTTATGAGAAAATGATGAATGTGTTTCAAGTTTGGTTAACCTTGAGGACTTCTTTTTCTGTAAGGATATAGTTTTAGTGAAATAAATAAAAAAATAAAAAAATAAAAAAAATTGTTTATGGCAGATCCTCAAACAGGTGGTTACAGAGGTTTGTGTGTATGCTGCATGTGCAAGTTTTTTCATTGCCTTTTAGACATCTCACTATAGGTCTATGAATATTTCACCAATGCGTCTGGAGGATTTGAATCCCCCTGTGGGTTTATTTGTTTTAAATTCAGATAGCTAATTTATTTGTGAACATTCTTCTTTCTAGAGGGAATCCACTTAGCTCACCCAATTTTGTGCCTGTACTGTCAGCTTGTATAATGTACTTATATATATAGTCGCTCCAGCCAAAAATATGTGTTGTGGTTATGCTATGTGGACTAATGCTCATTAGGAGCCATCGGAGGTACTGTAAAAGACATGAAAGGCTAGAGAATTACCTTCCTTCAGCCAGAAAACATGGTTTATGGCTATGACTACTACCCCTTTCCATCTTAATGACACATGAGGATACCATGTAACCACCCAAAATATTCACTTTTGTAGTGCAACATGCTGATAGTTCTCCAATGCGTGCACAAAATAAGAAGCAAAAGTTAAGTTGGTGTATTTACATCTCCTCAGACCAAAAAGAGAGGTTTGCCAAATTTGAATTCTTGGGACTTGCTGAACTCAGCACAAAAACTAGCCAAGGATTTTTTTCAAAGTAAGGTGTCCTTGATTTGATCAATAACATAGCTCTATTTTTGCCATGTCTATTCTAGGTCATTTGTGGTAACAATGAACTTACACTGCTTATAGCACCTATATTATTACCACAAGGCTATATTGGACTGAATTGAAAACTATAGTCCACATGGCATTTTCCAAGTAGGCTTCTGTTACCAACTTGACAGGAGTCTTATGCCCAAAGCAAATATTTGATACTTGTTTCTAGGCTGAGACTCAGCTGGCAATCAAACTTCTAACCTCCCAACCTAAAGGTGTTGAATACTAACCTCAATTCCATTGGTCTTTTGGGAAACATATATGAATACCATCTAAGTAACATATTTAAATAGAGACCTTTGTGTAGCAGAATTTCAATGATGGTGGTGTGACTTTGTGTAGCAGAGTTTCAATGATGGTGGTGTGACTGTGTGTAGCAGAGTTTCAATGATGGTGGTGTGACTTTGTGTAGCAGAGTTTCAATGATGGTGGTGTGACTTTGTGTAGCAGAGTTTCAATGATGGTGGTGTGACTGTGTAGCAGAGTTTCATTGATGGTGGTGTGACTTTGTGTAGCAGAGTTTCAATGATGGTGGTGTGACTGTGTAGCAGAGTTTCAATGATGGTGGTGTGACTTTGTGTAGCAGAGTTTTAATGATGGTGGTGTGACTGTGTAGCAGAGTTTCAATGATGGTGGTGTGACTTTGTGTAGCAGAGTTTCAATGATGGTGGTGTGACTTTGTGTAGCAGAGTTTCAATGATGGTGGTGTGACTTTGTGTAGCAGAGTTTCAATGATGGTGGTGTGACTGTGTAGCAGAGTTTCAATGATGGTGGTGTGACTTTGTGTAGCAGAGTTTCAATGATGGTGGTGTGACTGTGTAGCAGAGTTTCATTGATGGTGGTGTGACTTTGTGTAGCAGAGTTTCAATGATGGTGGTGTGACTGTGTAGCAGAGTTTCAATGATGGTGGTGTGACTTTGTGTAGCAGAGTTTCAGTGATGGTGGTGTGACTTTGTGTAGAAGAATTTCAGAATGACACAATCTGATTATTTTAATAAATGCACTTAACTTGGACAGAAATAACTGCATTCCACTTGGGGTATGCATCATTTTACAATTATTCTGGAAAACTCATGTAAACATATTTTTAGAGCGAGTTATCCAAACTTGCAATTTTGAGTATATAGTATATAAATCATGGTTTACTTGTTGTCATCAATTGTGATGGTGACAGGTATGTATTATAGCAGTCATCATTACAATTAAGTTTTGTCAAGGGTTTGAAAAAGCCACAATATTCTGGCTCTTCTTTCAAGACCAATGTTAGCAGAGCAGAAAAGGTTCCACTTTAAATCATAAAACCCACTAGCAATGACTTACTTTGTCCTCTCGGTTGGAACATAGTGCCTTCACTACATTTCACAATGTTTCTCTGTCTTGAGCTGTATGCTTTGTCTCCCCCCAGGACATGCCAATGGACTTAAGCTCGGCTTCCAGTGTTCTTAGTCATGTTGTGACTGGTCTTCCTCTCTTTCGTTTACCTTGAGGGTTCCAGTCGAGGGCATGGCGAATGATGTTGGGCTGGTCTTTCTGCAGGGTGTGTCCAATCCATCTCCATTTGCGCTCCTTGATGGTATCAGAGATGGGCTTTTGTTGCGTTCTTCGCCACAGCTCTTGGTTAGAGATTAGATCTGGCCATCTGACATAAAATCTGTCGAAGACAAGTGTTGACAAAGACCTGCAGTTTGTGGTGGAGACTCTTTGTGTGTTTCCAGGTCTCTGCCCCATACAGTAACACTGACTTTATGTTGGAGTTGAAGAGTCTGAGCTTTATTTTTAAGTGAATGTTCTTATTTCTGAGGATTGACTTGAGGGTGGTGAAGGCGTGGCGTGCCTTGGTAATCCTGACCTTGACATCCTCATCTGTTCCTCCTGTCTTGTTCACAATGCTGCCAAGATATGTGAACTTATCAGTGTCCTCGATGGCTTGTCGCTCCAGGAGAACAGAAGCATTCTAGGCCAGTGGTCCGGACTATAGTTTGAAGATTCTCTGTCCTCGCTTGCATTTGTTGGAGCGTGTGTGAAAGCAGTCCAATGTCGTCCACAAAGTCCAAGTCTTCCAGCTTTTGTGTCAGGGTCCACTGGATTCTTTGTGGCTGATCCATTACTGTCCTCATAACCAAGTCTATCACCATCGGGAAGATCATCAGTGAAAGAATGCATCCTTGCCTGAGTTCGAGGTCAACAGTAAAAGGTGTAGATAAGTCTGCGTTGTGGATATGGCAGGTCATGTCTTCATATAGACTCTTGATAACTCTGACAATCTTTGTTGGGATGCCGTAGTGCCTCAGGATTTTCCATACAGTTGTTCTGTCGAGTGTATCGAATGCTTTCTTGAAATCTATGAAGTTTACATACAGGGGTGACTGCCATCCAGTGATTGCTCGATGATAATGCAAAGTGTTGCTATCTGGTCTATGCACAACCTCCCAGCCCGAAATCCTGCTTGTTCTTCTCTCAACTTGGAGTCCACTGCAGACCTGATCCTCTCCAAAATGAGTCTTGTGACGATCTTGCTTGGTAGGGGTAGATTTCCTCTCCAGTTCTGGCAGTTGCTGAGATCTCCTTTCTTGGGAAGTTTTACAATGTAGCCTAAACAAACATCACACAGAGGCAACTGGAGCCCTGTGGTTACCACGCAAACAAAATGTGACTTAGAGGAGACATATCCAAATTCCACAAATTATTAGAAAAATCGCATTATAAAATAGAATCATTAGGTGGTTACATGGATTCCATATTAGTTCAATAGGAAATCATGGTTCATAGTTACATACAAAAAAAACAACTAATATGTTTTAATATTAAAGATTCCTTTTGCTTTGCAGACTTATTGTACATTCTGACTTCAAACATTTTTTGTTTGTTTTTCCCTCTTTGCTTTTGATGAAGCCTTAACATTAGGGTTCATTGTAAAGTCCAAGGGCATGCTTGATCTGTTCTTCTGCAAGATTCATTTAAAAGGTCACACATACAGTATGTTATGGAATTCAGCAATAGATGATGTATCATAAAACCATATGAGTCTCCAGTAACATCTTCACCGATGCTCTCCCGAGCTTAAAAGACCACAGCGTTTTCTTTTTTTACACAAGCTTCTATCAGAATAATAAGCATAAATATACTTACCTTTACCTTAGGCCTCGACCTATTTCTAAAAAATGTCAACAGTTACAATCTTTGTTTTGACAAGCTAAAGATATACATTCACAACACAGAAAGATTCACATTCATTTGATGGTAAACCATTCAAGACTCAGCATTTTGAAACACTTTTCCTATCTATCATTACATCCTTAAAAAAGCAACAATTAAAAATGGCACACCTTAATCATAATATAAATTAAAGAGAGATTATTGTACTGCTTTAATGACTTTGTGTATCAGTGTTGTGTCAGCTGGAAACCTTACTGTAAAGTTATTCCACTAGAGTCTAGAGTCCTCCTACACACCATGTACAGTAATCTGGCCCAATTAAAGAACATAAAATATTGTAAAAAGGTAAATATGCAAGGAGGCTGGGAGGTATTGTAAAGCTATTTCAGCAGCTTTTCACAGGAAATGAATGTCAACGCTTAAAACACATGATGTGACAGGCTAAAGCACAGCACTGCTTGAGTTGACCTACTCTGAAGCAAGCCTAGTGTTAATAGTTTCTGGCACCAGGCTGAGTCCCGTAGAGTGTGCATGGCTGGATAAGCTTACCATGACTCACTAATTCTAGATCAGACTTTCTCTCAGAGGAAATAAATCATGTCTGCTCACTGACATTTTTGTCTATATTTAAGTATCTATTAGAATTTCTGCACCCCCTCAGCTGCCTTATAATTTTCTGTCATTTTTCATTAGGCCTGAATTTCAGTGTTAACCTTTTAGTTTTAGTGGGTAACCAATATGATCAATTCAGTTAAATAGTTTTGTTCTGGAGTTTGTCAATGGCTAATGGACCATGTTTATTAACCCTTTGCGGTCCATTTATTCAGTGCCTGTCAGGCGCGTCAGGTCCAATTTATTTTCACACGCACTGTTTATTTTACACACGTTGTTTAAAAGTAATTTTATTTATAGTAAAACGGGTTTAAAAGGCACTGCATATCAACAGGACACTCAGTATTGCATCTCCAGCCCTGCCCCACTCCTTGTTCACTGTATTTCACATATCTCTTCATAGTAGTACATACTGATAAATCATCTCCTGATCACTCGTTTTATCACCAAACTCCTCAATAATGCTATCCAAGTCATTATTTTATTACTATAACATCTCAAAAAGCTTGGCCAATATCTGTGATATTCTTTGAGCACTGGATGCAGAAGCAGCTATCTTGTTTGTTTATGTCTGTGTTATGTCTGTGGTGAAGGGACTATGCATATTGCTCAGATCCGCCTCCGTTTTTTTTGGCTTCTCTCGGTTTCTATTGGCCTCATTCGGCCATTGAAAGATTTTCTTGGCTTTTACCAGAGAAAAAACGACTAGAGACCTGTGCTTGACGACTTTTTGATGATGTCCGTATATGTCGAATATTAGGTTTTTATTAAATATCCTTGCACCCTTTGAACTACACACGAAGTAAACCTGAGTAAATTAATTTAATTAAAACATGTAAAAGAAAGTACATCTTTAGTTTTGATATTGTGACATTGCCATTGAAAAATACACCAGGGGGCGGAGTTGAGACGGCACTGAGTTTTTTTTTCTTTCTTCCTGTCAGTGCAGACACACTGTTTGAGCAGAACAGACGTGAGGAATAAAAAATAATTCAGTGATGTCTCGGATTTCAATAATTTCTTCAAGGTCTGTGTCAGAGGGGGTGGATAATGTGTAGAAATGTCTTTTTGTGTTTTTCTTTAGTGTTTACAAACCGCTCAAAATACATTATTTGAAGTGACGGGGTAAATGAGCATAAAGATTTAATTTTTTGGTATTTTTTTCTGTTTTGCTATCTTCCAGTTCATTTAATTGCTCTTCATCCAAATCGGCATGTCTACTTACTACTTTGGGATCTTTTTTTACAGGGAATTGGTCAATCAGTTTCGTAGTTACAGCTGTACATCTGTAAGCGAGTAAGTGAGTGTAAGCAAGATGGCTACCAATACTTTAAATTCTGTGAGGCAGCGCAATGATTTAGAATATGTGACAAGGCTCCAACTGTCCGTATCCATCCAATATACTGACAACTGGAACCTTGCTCGACCAATCACATTGCTTATTTCATGTTCCATTGCCAGCCCTGGATTACAAATCTACTTAATTTGCTACAATATGTACTTTATGGGAGCTGTGCCATCAAAGTGGCTAAAATATAACAAATACAAAAATATGGCACTGTTTATGCTGTATGGCATTCAGGAAAAGAGGAGCCCCAATAAGCAACATTTCCAATACCGTCAAGAATATGAATATCTAGGGGCTCCCGAGTGGCGCATCCAGTAAAAGCACTCGCTAGAGTGCAGGATGCGCTCTATAGCCTGGACGTCGCGAGTTCAAGTCCAGGCTATTCCACAGCCGACCGTGGACGGGAGCTTCCAGGGGGCGGCGCTCAATTGGCCGAGCGTCGCCCGGGGGGAGGGAGGGTTAGGTCGGCCAGGGTGTCCTCGGCTCACCGCGCACCAACGACCCCTGTAGTCTGGCCAGGCGCCTGCGGGCTTGCCTGTAAGCTGCCCAGAGCTGCGTTGTCCTCCGACGCTGTAGCTCTGAGGCGGCTACACGGTGAGTTTGCAGTGTGTAAAGAAGCGGGCGGCTGACGGCACACGCTTCGGAGGACAGCGTGTGTTCATCTTCGCCCCTCCCGAGTCAGCGCAGGGGTGGTAGTGGTGAGCTGAGCATAATAAAATAATTGGGCATTTCAAATTGAGGAGAAAATAATAAAAACTAATTGGCAACGACTAAATTTAAAAAAAAAAAAAAAAAAAAAAAAGAATATGAATATCTGTATATAAATCAAAGATATTTATACAAGGCAGACTTGGAAATGATACCACTGTTTAGGTTTGTCTGTCAGAGATCTAGGTCTGAATGTATATTTGTTTGAGGAAATGTAATTTTATCATGATAGGGCATCAATCCACAACCAAAGAAGATGATAATAATAATAATAATAATAATAATAATAATAATAATAATAATAATAGCAGCTCACTGATTCTGGATGAAAGTCAAAAATGAGTACTATGTGAGCAGGAGGGAGTATTTTTTCTAGTGAGGCTTTTATATATTATCACTTTCTACTCTACAATTAATATTTCCTACAACCCCCCTTTTTTCTCCTTTTTTCACATCCGATCTTTGTATTCCAGACTTCACTTTAACTTGGTCAGTGTCTGACAAAACAATGTAAGTTTACTTCCTGTGCTACAAGTACTTTACTTGAGAATTACATTTGTATTTTTTCACATCTTTTCCTTGTCTGTTTTAAAATACTAATCCAGAAAAGAAGGACACTTTGACCTTAAACTATAAGTATCAATTCATACCACAGGGGAGATAATAAGTCTGCTTTTCTGTGCATTTCTGCTTTACCTGTTCAGCAGGGACTCTGGAAGCGGGAGCTATTCCCACATTTATTAGTCAACTTCTCACACAATATGGATCTTTGACACTGTTTCCCAAATACAGAATCACATCAACAATACTTATGCACAGAAACCTATTTTAAATGGAGGAGGCTTCATAGCAATCAGGACTCAAGTGAGGGCATGCATCTATATAGGTCATGCAGTAATATATTTGATGTGTTTAACCTCCAACTGGGAAGATAATGTCATTGTTTTGATATTAATGCCTCCTAAATGTATAATACATGGAACCAACTCCGCAGTAATTGGAAAAAACCCCCAGTAATGTTGTTGAAGCTGACACCCTGGGATCCTTCAAGAAGCTGCTTGATGAGATTCTGGGATCAATAAGCTACTAACAACCAAACGAGCAAGATGGGCCGAATGGCCTCCTCTCGTTTGTAAACTTTCTTATGTTCTTATGGTAGGGTGCTGCAGCACAAAATGTCATCTCAGGTACAAAGACAGAAACATCAGAGACAACCGAACAGGTGAAAATATGTTAATAATTGACAAGGGCATTTGCAAGTCTAGATTTATTTAGTTTTAGACATTTGTTTTGAACTTCAAAAACCCAAGTTAAACCTGTTGTAAGACAGAGTACCCTAATACAAGCACTTATGCTAAACACACTTCTGTGTCTATGTACAGTAAGTAAAGGTTGACAGCCTTTTTTTTGTACATTTTACAAGATGTATGTCACTTCTGTACTCAGACCATCAGTCACAAGTAAAGCAAAGAATTAACAGAAAGCTCTTCAGTGCCTCTATAGCCTGGCTTCAGATTTTTAAATGTGATGAAAGACATTAAGCATTGCTGGTTTTATCCATTACGAGGAATTTGGTGTCCTTTTATTTTCGGTGGCTGGAGTTTTATTGTGCATACCAAACAATAAAACTATTCATTTTATTGTGCATACCAAACTTTTCAGGGGCTGGTGTATAATTTATATTTGAATTAATCCGTTGAAAAGAACTACAGATTAATTGCTTACAGTTGTCACACTATTGATAAAAAAGGGAAGAAAAAAAAGTGAAATGTATGTTTTTGTTGGCCCTTTAGCTATCTGCTCCCAGCAAAGGCCAGCCCCATTTCCCAACACGTCACTATTTTTTTTTTTACCACACCCATGCTGAACAGTGCTTTTTTCTTTGGCCATAGAAATTACCAGATTAGATCATCATCCACAATGCCAGTTCTAACAAGGGTTTTTAAAATACCACCTAAAAAGATACAACAGAATGTGTTTGCTTAGCAGTCTAGTGTTACACTCATAAAAATCAGTGTAACCACATTCTGTTTTTCTTATTAATAATGAACACATGGTGCTTTCAAAATGTCTGATGAATGAGTTTAGTCTAGTAAATGGTCTTATTACGTATATTTATTTAATCATTTTACAGCAGAGCATGTGATACAATTGGTACCGGTATACTTTACTTAAAAATTATGGGCAACCACAGGAAAGCTATAATTGTTACTTTTTGCTACCAAGGCATGATTATTAGCTTTTGTTTCTACTTGAATGTCACTCTGGCCAATTATTCCAAAAAATATTCCTTACAAAAATGTGCACCTTAGATAACTTTGGATTTTCCGAATATTTACCATGCAAAGGCGTTTGGTCTGGAGGTTCATTAAGGATGTGTTGTTTTTTTTTTTTTTTGGCAAGATCACCAGATAAATCTCAAATCTCAGATAAATCTCACCCGTTGTGCTGAGATAATAAGATTTTTTTTTTTCTAATCCTAACATTACTAATCTTTATTTGTATATGTCTCAATGAGCCACTGTACGCACTTGAGTAAGCATACCCACACACACTTTGAGTAAGCATACCCACACACACTTGTTTGCTTTAACCTCACTAAGATTAATTTGCATTACAAGCAGTCTCCATTGAGAAACAATCACAATAGAGACAGATTTTAGTGTTACAAATATAGTTGCTATACAGACGTGCTCAAATTTGTTGGTACCCTTACAGCTCATTGAAATAATGCTTCATTCCTCCTGAAAAGTGATGAAATTAAAAGCTATTTTATCATGTATACTTGCATGCCTTTGGTATGTCATAGAATAAAGCAAAGAAGCTGTGAAAAGAGATGAATTATTGCTTATTCTACAAAGATATTCTAAAATGGCCTGGACACATTTGTTGGTACCCCTTAGAAAAGATAATAAATAATTGGATTATAGTGATATTTCAAACTAATTATTTTATTTAATTAGTATCACACATGTCTCCAATCTTGTAATCAGTCATTCAGCCTATTTAAATGGAGAAAAGTAGTCACTGTGCTGTTTGGTATCATTGTGTGCACCACACTGAACATGAACCAGAGAAAGCAAAGGAGAGAGTTGTCTGAGGAGATCAGAAAGAAAATAATAGACAAGCATGGTAAAGGTAAAGGCTACAAGACCATCTCCAAGCAGCTTGATGTTCCTGTGACAACAGTTGCAAATATTATTAAGAAGTTTAAGGTCCATGGAACTGTAGCCAACCTCCCTGGGTGCGGCCGCAAGAGGAAAATCGACCCCAGATTGAACAGAAGGATAGTGCGAATGGTAGAAAAAGAACCAAGGATAACTGCCAAAGAGATACAAGCTGAACTCCAAGGTGAAGGTACGTCAGTTTGTGATCGCACCATCTGTCGCTTTTTGAGCGAAAGTGGGCTCCATGGAAGAAGACCCAGGAGGACTCGACTTTTGAAAGAAAAACATAAAAAAGCCAGACTGGAATTTGCTAAAATGCATATTGACAAGCCACAATCCTTCTGGGAGAATGTCCTTTGGACAGATGAGTCAAAACTGTAGCTTTTTGGCAAGTCACATCAGCTCTATGTTCACAGACGAAAAAATGAAGCTTTCAAAGAAAAGAACACCATACCTACAGTGAAACATGGAGGAGGCTTGGTTATGTTTTGGGGCTGCTTTGCTGCGCCTGGCACAGGGTGCCTTGAATCTGTGCAGGGCACAATGAAATCTCAAGACTGTCAAGGCATTCTGGAGCGAAACGTACTGCCCAGTGTCATAAAGCTCTGTCTCAGTCGCAGGTCATGGGTCCTCCAACAGGATAATGACCCAAAACACACAGCTTAAAGCTCCCAAGAATGGATAAGAACAAAATATTGGACTATTCTGAAGTGGCCTTCTATGAGTCCTGATCTGAATCCTATCGAACATCTATGGAAAGAGCTGAAACTTGCAGTCTGGAGAAGGCACCCATCAAACCTGAGACAGCTGGAGAAGTTTGCTCAGGAAGAGTGGGCCAAACTACCTGTTAACAGGTGCAGAAGTCTCATTGAGAGCTACAGAAAACGTTTGATTGCAGTGATTGCCTCTAAAGGTTGTGCAACAAAATATTAGGTTAGCGGTCCCATCATTTTTGTCCATGCCATTTTCATTTGTTTTATTATTTACAATATTATGTTGAATACAAAATCAAAAGCAAAGTCTGATTTCTATTAAATATGGAATAAACAATGGCGGATGCCAATTACTTTTGTCAGTTTCAAGTTATTTCAGAGAAAATTGTGCATTCTTCGTTTTTTGTGGAGGGGTACCAACAAATTTGAGCACGTCTGTAATATAACAGTCATACAACTGCAAGCTGTATAACCAATTTTAAATAGTGTCAGATACTAATTTTCTGAACCCAAAATTGAAAGCAATTCTTCTTATCTGATTATTAAACATATAATTAAACACTAGAACCCAAATGGTATGGCATGCATCTAGCTCAGATATGAACTGTGCAGCTGTATACAATTAGTTTGACCTTGTTGTGTCTATGTGCCACCAGGGACTGCAAAAAAACCATCTATAGTACATTATTTAGATTTCATCATTAATTGTATGCTTCTCATCAGCCGGGGAGCGTATGGGGAGCAAGAAACCCAAACACCTGGCAAGTGAATTATATTTTAATAAAGCACTGAAAAAAAAGGTAAAATTTTTTGGGAAGTTGGCTCACCTCCCTGCTGAGCCACGACACACAAGAGCTCCTCATTTCCTTTGCATTCTGCTGCTGATGCACTCCTGAGATGCTGAACACCGTTAATCTAAAGGTATTAAGCTTCCCCTCTTTAACTGCACAATAGCGGGCACCTCGGCTGACTGTCAGACGATCACCAGAGAGAATGTAAATTGTAACTAGATAAACATTCCTGTGTGTGAGCAGAAATAATAGCTGCAGTAATCTGCTTGGAGTCCTTTCAATCTGAGCTCTGCAAAATAAAGCACTCATTTGAAATGCAGATGTAATGCATTTGTTTGGTGCTATGGTGTTTGCAGAGACAATACGTTATAATGCCAATGCTGTCTGAATTTTTGCTCACTTCAGTCACCTGCTAGGTCAGAGCCAGGGGAGTGAGATCGTGGGCCCGACACTTCTGGCAGCCTAGGAACCACCCCATTCACTCCCTGACTTTCTCAGAGAGAATGATATTCAGTAGGACTGAAAGTTGCCCCCCCACCCCCCTTTTGAAATAGGAAGGACAACCAATATGCCCACTCCCACTCACAGCTTGCCATAAAGAAAAAACAGACAACTCATTCAACACTGGGCAAAAAAAAACAGGCTTTAATTTCAAGGGAACAGGGATAGTAGTCACACCAAAAACTATTCTGCAAGTAGAGTCTTTATCGTACCAGCTTCAAGGACATTATGACTGAGTTGACAGATTACTCATTTGCCACAAGGGAGACTGTTGCTAGGAGCTTTGTCAAGTCTACAACGCCACAATGGGACTCCCCAATACACAATCCTCTAAAAAAAGAAGCGTTTTTTAAAGTTAGTTTTCAAACTCCTGAAAATGGTATGCATTGAAGAACCCCACCAGGAAGCTGAAACAATTGTTTTCCATACAAGCCAAGGGCACACAAATTAATGAAAGAACAGACATGGCTATAAACTGTATTTTTTTTTAGCCCAGTGAAAATCAGTGCAACAATGTTTTGGAGGTAAAAAGAAAGGCTAATGCATTTTAAAAGAAAAGCACGACAGCAACTAATTTGGGAATTTGGTAGAGCACCTTGCATTTTTAGATGTTTTTTTTCTTTTAATTTAGTCGTTGCCAATGGATTTTTTTTACCCCATTTTTTTCGCAATTTGGAATCGCCAATTGTGTGTATTAATCTCGGTCCACCACTGCAACCCCCTGCACTTCGCAAAACGTTGGCAGGCACACGCGTCCTCCGAAACGTGCCCTGCCAAGTCATCTTTTTTTGCACTGCAGGTCCACAACAAAGCCATCAGACCTATAGTGCTGGAGGACAACACACATCTGATTGGCTCCACAGCAGACCCACAGGCGCCTTGCTGGCCACAGGAGTCGCTGGTGCGCGGTGAACCGAGGATTACCCTGCCGACCTGAGCCCTCCCTACCCAGGCGGCGTTTGGCCAATTGTGCGCCGCCCCCTCCTGGTCATGGTCGGCAAATGACATAGCTTGGATACAAACCAGCAATCTTGAGGCTATAGGGTGCTTCCTGCACTCCACATGGAGCGCCTTTACTGGATGCGCCACTCGGGAGCCCCTGCATTTTTAGATGTTATAACCTTGAATCGGGACCCAAGTTAATTCTGTTGAAATGGCCTTTACCTCTGGGTTTTTCAGGCAGGGGAAGTGAATTGCACTGGAAGCAGCACTGCTTAATACAGACACATTGATTCTAGTAGTCTGCTTAATTAATCAGTTGAGTATATCAATAGAGTGGGGATATTTGCTGCAATACTCTTGTTTGCAACATGTTCCTATGGGATACAACACTTTTGTGGGTATTCCATGACACAATTAATACCTAAATGATTACGAAGTGGGACATCAATATGGAGTATAGCAGTATCCTTTGGTAAAACATTAGAACATTTTTATATTAATTATATACAGTACAGTCACTTATTTCACCATTCCTCATTTGTTGACAATGTGACATTGACTAACATAAACCAATAATAAAAACACCTAATGAATCTACAATGCATTCAAAAAAGATGGCTAATATAATGTTTATAATGTTATTAAAAACAGCTGTTAGCTCTAAAGGGCAAGGATAGTTTCATGTTGCACCTTATCCCTAGCAAGAACACGTTACAAAGGAATAGGAAAAGAAAACATGGTGCAGAAATAAAAAACCTGAGATGCATAACATAGTTTTTAATCCATTAAAGTAACCTTACTTGGCCTGTAAAGTATCTCAATAGTTGTGAAGCAGACATTTCAACACAGTAATAAAAAGACTGCAGCTAGTGTTCCTGTCCCTGCAGATTCCCCGCAGCATATTTGCGTGTGTTGGAAATCTTTCAGATGCGTTGGTCCAATTGGTTACATATTTTCTTCAGTTGACAGCTGTTCCATCAGTGTTAGATTGTTTGTTCATTTTCAGTGCCTGCATTGCTCTTTTAAATTATGGATGATAAGAGGTGAGTAGTGGTGTGTAAGTGTGGGGTAATTGACCAAACAATGTCATTTTGAGAAAAGGTTATCATATTCTGACTTGTTAATGGATTCATTTCATGATTATCAAAAATATCAAACATATAGGAAGAGATTCTAAAAGCTATTTAGTCAAAAAGTTTACCATATTTTTTTTTCAGATAGCACAAACACACCCAATAAAAAGTTACCAAATCAGAAATAAGCAACTCAGACATTACATTTATTTGTGAGTTAGTCTGAAATTCTCATTTGTTTTAGAATTGTAAATGCTGCTTATCCTTTCAAACAAAAATAACACTAATGACAATTTGGAGTAATGGCTTTGAGAATCTAGCATACAGTCTTTAAATAACTCAATTACCCAGGACTGCTTGTCCCCCAACTACATCATGATACACAAACTAAATTTATATGTAAGCAATACTTGTGTCACATTTGATTTTAATATAAATTCAATTTCTCTCATGCCGCTAGTCAATCACTGCAGTCTCACTGTTGTTATTACCAGTAAAAGTGGTCAAAGATTAGTGCTAATTCATCTGAGTTTCACACTTTGTTGCCCATACCAACATATCTTGTCAACTCCAGTACCACAAGTCTCAGAATGCTTCTGGAATATTTTTCTTTTAACAATGTAATTGTAACAATTATACAGGATGCTCCTGGGATATCTTTTATTGAAATATTTCCCTGACCAAAAAAAAAAAAGAGTACAAACTAACTTAATGCAAATTAAACTGCTGCTATAAACTATAAATAAAAAAGCTCCCAAAGTATGTGCAAACACTTCTAAAGCATGGAAGCCCAGGTTGTAATCTCTTTTGCCATTCAGAGGCTCACAGCATCAAAACAGTAACCAGAACCTTGCTTGATATAATGTTCGTGGAGATACTTCAGTAAGCCTGCCGCTATCTGTAGGACGACATGCACTTCATCACAAACGTAGTTTATGAAATAGTATCCTACTCATTAAAAACAAAAAACTATAGATCACAAACAGCTGAACATACTACAGTTGTACCTAAATAGCTCATTTGCTCCCAATATCCCTACTTCAGTTTTGTGAATGTACTGCTGTATTCTGAGGTTTATGCTCACACAAGAAAGAAACCACATCACTGTACTAAAATTGTTACCACATTAAGTAGTGTGCAGTGGTTTATCTCCTGTATGATATCGCTCAGGTAACATCAAATTACTGTTCTCTCATGCATTCTAAAATGTATTCTTCTGGTGGCGTACTGAAGTAAAATACCTAGATTACTCAGAAAGGGCAATACTTGTACATGAATTAGACCTTGGCAAGCATAAATGGCAATCACACTGATCTGCCAGGGATCATTTTTTGTTTTGTGATTGTTAATTGTTTGTTAAACTTTCATTAGCCGTTCTTGCTGGTACCTAAACTGTTACTGTAGCCTGTAGAAAGCTGTTGCTATATCATCTTGGCTCTAGGTTTTAGGTGTCTGTGTTTTTAAAAAAAATATACACTGAACAATCTCAGCCAAAGTATCCCACAACAACACTGACCTACTGCAGTACAACACTGTGACACTAACCTTAAACCTTCCAGTGCAAGGTCCTTGATTAATTGAACACCATTAAAACATGACATTATTTTTCTTTTTAAACTGCTCAACATGGTGAAGATAAAGCTTTATCCTCAAGTGATTATATTGCACAGAAATCCAATTTCTTCTCCAAATAGAATAAAGCCTTTTGACTAGGCAATGTTCACCTTCACCACTCTGGCTAATCTTGTGCAAAGACAATATTAAAACTGCTATTTTCCCTAAAACTCAAACCAGGTTAAAAAGATATGTCAACACTTCATTAGGCAAAATCTTTTCAAGTCCACCCAGTTAATTAGAATCAAATAAAGAATGTCTAGGGAACCCATCTATTTCTCATTAGGTTTTCACAAAAGCCTTTCGTTATCATACCTTGTGATTAAAGGCTAGAAATTGCATTTATATTCTCAAAATAAAAATCCATATTGGATTAATGACAGTATATTGCTTTTTTATAAATATATAGTGAATTATGTGCAACTGTACAAATATATTTTCAATTTTCATATATGGGATTATATGTATCAACATTATTATATTATGCAATGTTTGACCAACTGTATAGTGTTTCATACAAATCTGTCAAAACTAGAACAATGGAAATGTTTAGTAAATGCATTTACTAAACAGCAAAGCACATACAAAAATGTCTATAGTACATGTGGAGGACATACGCATGTGGAGGACATACGCATGTGGCTGTTAGACTTCACCTTAACTGTTTATGCTTGCACTTACCAGATTTTTTGCAAGATGATAAATGCACATCCAGTACTGGGAATGAGTTATCCCCATATGGGGATACTTTGTCACCCAGAGGTGATGCAGAAGGCATTTAATAGCTCAGATCTTTCAGTAGTCTAGTGAGTATATGGTTTAGCCACCACTGCTTTAATAGACAAGGCTTGTAAATCCCTTAACGTATAGCACAGGATCAACCTGTAACAAGAATGTTTCAGAATGCAAGAAAATAGTCCATTACAGCTGGAAATGGCTTTAAATGTAGGGGAGCTACCTTCCCTCTGTTAAGAGCTGTCTAAAAGTATACAGAGGCCAACAATAAGCCAAGTCCATAACAAAGTCTGGAATCAACTGCAAGTTGATTGGAGGGAATAGGTTTTCACATGACATTACATTCACATCAAACTTAAGGTGTTACAGAACACTCTGCAAAGTCTTCAAGAAGCACATTACATTGCCTTTGCTGTGCTCCATGTTGCCTTTTTCATGGCGGTACATTTTTAAACATATTGCAGACTACTGTGACATTTGCAATCACCAATCATGGTTCATAAATCAACTGTGCAATATATTTCTCAACATTTACTCAAAGAAAAAAAATGTCTAAGGATGTGTGGTCCAGTGGTTAAAGAAAAGGGCTTGTAACCACAAGGTCCCCGGTTCAAATCCCACCTAAGCCACTGACTCATTGTGTGACCCTGAGCAAGTCACTTAACCTCCTTGTGCTCCGTCTTTGGGGTGAGACGTAATTGTAAGTGATTCTGCAACTGATGCATAGTTCACACACCCTAGTCTCTGTAAGTCGCCTTGGATAAAGGCGTCTGCTAAATAAACAAATAATGACAGTGAATCCAGATCACGTTTCCACCTGCAACAATGCAGGTTTCTGTTCTCGCAGTATGACAGTCATGTATATCAGAGCACCAGTATTGTTGTAGGAGGGAGCATAAACTGGATGCAATGCAATATTTAACTCTTTCTCCTGGCAAATGTTCCAAAGTAAAAGTAAAAAAAAATTAAAAAAAAATCTGCAATACAGACAACACTGGAGGTGGTTCTGTAACACTAACATAAACCTACAAGATACTTCCTCACTATCTTGTAAAGCGCTTTGTGATGGTGGTCCACTATGAAAGGTGCTATATAAAATAATATTGATTGATTGATTAACCATCTAAACACAATTTCTGCAGAGCTAAACTGAGATACAGATACACATGTATTGTATGCATGTTAATAAGTTGGCCCAAAAATCACCCCTGGGAAAAAACACGAGTGGGATTAAAAGGTGGTGGTATTTAGATGCTAAAGATTATCAAAATAGACCCTATAAACTTACATTCTATTCATATCGACCTTAATGAAATAAACACAGAGATACCACTTCTAGTGAGAACAATTCTTGCACATAACATTCATAAATATTTTACATTGATACAAATACTGGTACCCTGTACAGTGTCTTGAAAACTACAGTATTAAGTTACAATGTAAAGACATTGAAATGCAAATTGATACGTTGGTCACATTGACGGAGTTTCTAGAAGTGAAATGTCATATAGTAAACCTTAAATATTGGCTCCAAACATTCTTGTGTCCACCAGATATGTTTAATGGCTCTGTGGTTGGACTGTTTAAAATAAGACATCAGAAACAGATCAAAGTTTATGGGGGAGACAGAATGTTGTTGGGATCCAAGCGCAATGTACATATGCATTTAATATCTTTGGATAAAAAAAATGCTGAACCTTGAAAACTAGAACTTGAACATGGCCTGGAATACTTGTAAAGAGATTATATTTAATTATAATACTGATGCATTATCAGGGCAAAGCAGGGATGTCTAAACAGCCACTGTCTGTTATCCACATGTTGTGTGGCTAGATGAAGGGTTTTCCTTCCTTTACAAACATTTTTTTTTTCTTCATAAAACAGTACTAATTGCGAGTGGTAAACATTAATGTAGGCCAAATAATTTAGGAAATGCAAATAATGTTGAAAAGGTCATAAGGATTGTGGCGGAGTTTCCCGGCCCTAGGTATATAAATATATATGTGCGCTGTTTAAATTATTATTTGTGTTATTATTGTTTGTGGTGCGGACAAAAAGCCGCTGCCATTATTTGTTGTTGTTTTGTATTTTTTATTTTAAATACCTCTTGAGAATGCGTGACTGTCAGCTACTGATTGTTTAACTAGCTGACAGACTTGGAAGACCCGTGCAGAATGTGACCGAGGGATAATATAATAAATTGATAGTTAGTTAGTCCCTCGGTCACTAAAAGATCTGCCATTTGGTTGCACTCGGTGAAGGGGTTGCAGAGTGGAGAACGAGTGTGGAGAGGAGGTAATATTAGTAAACACAGAGAAATAACAATTGCTAAACGTGCTGGTTTATTAACCAGCACGATACTTGTTAGTGTTTATTGTTTGTTTGTTTGGCCAATGTGCCCTTTTCTTTTGTGTGGTTGTGTTTTGTTTAAGTCTTTTGTTTTATTATTTAAATAAAATAACTGAACACCGTAGCGTTTCAGTTTTGCCCCGCCAGTACCAGCTTGTGTGTGTTCCTTTCTGGTCTGACGTCACCACTGCAGCCATCCTGTTCACAAGGATATTTTAGGAAAATTGACCTATATCAGACAAAACCTTTAGAAATGGTCAAGGTGTAGAAAATAAGATGAAGTGGTTTTAGTTGGAGCAGACCTGGTTGAAAGGATAAGCAGTCTTGGATGTTGTTTTTCTTTCAAAATTGCTTTATAAAAGCCTTTGTGCATCAATACAGCAAATGCAATGAAGTCATAATTATATATATATATATATATATATATATATATATATATATATATATATATATATAGAGAGAGAGAGAGAGAGAGAGAGAGAGAGAGAGAGAGCATACAATATGTAGTGTTAAACTGTATATTGTTAGAATTTATATTTATTTGTGTTTTGAGTCTGTAGTGTTGCTTTTTTTATTTCCAAATATAAAAACACTGCCCATTTCTTTGGGTGTTCGTGAGCTTCATAGTAATGCATAGTAAAGCATTCATGCTATCTAACCAGGGGAAAGGAGAACTAAGCACCATCCATTTACTGGAAATGTACAATACTGGCTCATCAAGATCACTTGCATGTTTCAGTAGATCATGAACCTCTATGAAGTATTGCTTCATCACCCTCACAGAATCAGAAGTAGAATGTTTTTAGAATGGTCAACAAAAAATTAATGGGCATTACTGCAATAAACATCCCATTATCACAGAGTAAAGCAATATACATAGCTTGATGGATTTTGTTTAGGGCAACAAATTACTATGTAAATTACATTCCATTAAAGCTCTGTGGATTTCATTAGCTCATCTATTTCTTGTCAGCTATGGCCCTAATCTCTTTATATCTTCAAGGTATCTGGAAACATGTGGTTTAAATATCCGAAGGAACTGCCCTAGAGTTTCTATAGTACAGGTCTGGGCACTAATCTGTCCTGCTTTAAAATCCTTGCTGATATATCAGCTTCACATAACATTTAGCAGGTCAACAGGTAGAAAGAGTTGAACAGATTATGAACACTGTTCACGTTACTATTATGACTAGATGTCTGCGATATGTCCAAACTAATATCTGACCTAATGCATACCATTATTACTGGATTACCAATTGTTCACTTAAATCTTCCTATACCAAATGTGTCTGGAGAAGCCTTCCTGTGAACTTTAAACTCAGTGGGGCTGACAGTTTAAAGGTCACATTGTCACATGACTTCAATTGAATGAGGAAGGCTGTTCAGTCCCTGATTTGCTCATAGTAGGCTCAAAGCCAGGTAAAGGCAGAGAGAAACATCATAATAACTCAATATTGGAGCAACAATATAGACTTCTTATGGTTTCTGCATCAGTCTTCAAATATTTAATGATTTTCAAACCTTGAATGAAAATCAGAAATATTAAACATACAGAGCTAGATTCTCAAAGCTATTTTCTCCAAAAACATTACCAAAAATGTTTCAGACAGCACAATTTTAGACAAAAATAAAACCGATGACAATTTGGAGTTAATGGCTTTGAGGATCTAGCACATGATCTTTAAATAACTGAATTGCCCAGGGCTGCTTATCCCTCAACTACGTCATGATATACAAACTAGAATTATATGTAAGCAACACTTGTGCCACATTTTATTTTAATATCAATTCTATTTCTCTCATGCAGCTAGTCAATCACTGCAGTTTCACTGTTCTTATCACCAGTAAAATTGGTCAATGATTAGTGCTAATTCATCTGAGCTTTACACTTTGCTGCCTATAAACCATAATACCATGTTTGCTCCAGTACCTCAAGGCTATTTCCTTTTAACCAAAGTAATTGTAACACTTATACAGGACACTCCTGGGATATATTTTAATTAAATATTTCCTTGACCTAATCTTATGTATTTTTAATCAAACTATAATTATTTCTCAAAGTTAAATTTCTTACTGCACATTTAACTGCTGCTATAAACTAAAACATAAAAAAGCTCCCAAACTAGGTGGAACCACTGTTTTAAACCATGGAAGCCCTGGTTGCAATGTCCTTTGTCATTCGGAGACAAAGGACATTACAACCAGGGGTTCCATGGAGAAACTTTGGAGCACAACCCCTGAGTGATATAAAGTTTGTGTAGATACTCTGCAGTCTGTAGGAAGACATGCGCGTCATCACTAATGTAGTTTATGAAATAGTACCCTAATCATTTAAAACCAAAAACTATATAGATCATAAACAGCTGAATATACTGCAGTTGTACCAAAATAGCTAATTTGCTCCCAATATGCTATCTGCTTCAGTTCTGAGGCATATTCTCACACAGAAAAGAAACCATTTCACTGTACTAACATTGTTACCACATTCTGTACTAAAATTGTTACCACATTAAGTACCGTGCAATGGTTTATCTCCAATATGATATCGCTCAGGTAACTAAGATTTCCTACATTCAGTAGAGTAATGAAAAACTACAATGTAACTGGGGTGTGCTATATAATAATATATTTACAAGTAGTAAAGTTAGCACCTTTCACACATTTATCAAAGCAGTTCACAACCACTCACATACATCCACACCTGGACACAGTTTTGGAGAAAAACACACCACATTTTTTTTTTTTTTTTCAAGTAACTCATTTAGTTATTATAAACATAGCAATGCTTCTTACTTCACCAAAATAGTTTTCCTTAGTGTGCTCCAAATATTTTTGTGAATGTGCTGCTGTGTTTACGTTGTCTTCTCACACAAACGATAAACTGTCTCACTGTAATATTTTTATTTTTACAGTACATTGACACAGTTCATATCCTGTGAAGTCGCTCAGGTACTGTATCTACCACGGGTGTTTATTTCATTGTAATTCTTTCCACATTCACTACAAACAAGCAAAAACACAATTCAGTTAAATATTTTTCCAGTGGAACAATGTTACAAACCACTATACAATCACAGAGATGCAAAAATCTTATAACTGCAAGATATGATTAAATGTCCTACTTAGCCAGCTCTGTTTACTTATTCTACTCTGAAAACACAACGGAAAATACCCTACACCAAAAAAAAAAAAGAAAACTCAGGCCACTGGCAAAATATTTAATCGATTAACGGTCAGTCCAATTAAACCTTGTTAATAACAAAAAAATGACTCCATTGCTTAAGTAAGATCTTAAATGTAAGTGTGAAAACTATAAAAGATATGACAATAGGATATATTTAAATGAAATTCCATGTGCAGTTATTGGGACAGTACAATTCAGACTGCATGGGTCTTTTTCAGGTAATAAACTACTAGACAGGGAACTTTAGAGGCATTATAGCGGCATTGCAAAAAATATACAATGCCTCTCTAATTTGTAAGAAAACCAAACAATGAGAAAATTAATTGTTTCCTATTCCATACATTCTAAAATAATTAAAATGTTAATTCAATGAAACACTGAGCTAATATAATAATGATTTAATCTCCGGGCAATCCTTTTAAAGATCAGATGTTAACCTGTCCTGACATAAACAAAATCTAACTGAAATTTGATGTGACAAATTTAAAATAGTATTTATTTAGAATTTGTCACATTAAATTTCTGTTATTCAGGGTCGTTTTAACTTTAGCCATGACTCTTACTTATGTTTACATAACTAGGGAACTGTTCCTGATCAAACGTGCACCAGTCAGTTAATCCATAGGTCATGTTTTTAATGGTATTCAAATTCCATACAACAATTTATTACAAGAAAATTACAGACAAAGAATACTGAAATACATGTAACCTATGTTAAACCAACCAACCAACCAACCAACCAAACAAACAAACAAAACACCACCCCCCCCCCAAAAACAACATAACTACTGCTGGTGCGCTGACTCGGGAGGGCGAAGACGAACACACGCTGTCCTCCGAAGCGTTTGCCGTCAGCCGACCGCTTTTTTTCACACGCGGACTCACCATGCAGCCACCCAAGAGCTACAGTGTCGGAGGACAACGCAGCTCTCGGGCAGTTTACAGGCAAGCCCACAGGCGCCCGGCCAGACTACAGGGGTTGCTGGTGCGCGGTGAGCCGAGGACACCCTGGCCGACCTTAGCCCTCCCTCCCACCGGTCAGCGCTCGGCCAATTGAGGGCCGCCCCCTGGAAGCTCCCGTCCTCGGTCGGCAAAGGAATAGCTTGGATTCGAACTCGTGACGTCCAGACTATAGAGCGCGTCCTGCACTCCATGTGGAGCGCCTTTACTGGATGCGCCACTCAGGAGCCGCTACTGCTGGTGTTTTGCTTGCATTTTGTGCAGTGTTAGAGTTAAATAAATACACAGTTATTATAGCTTTTGTTAATGGGTATTTAAAACAATGTAATCCAAGGGTAAGATTAAAAAATGTTCCCAAATTCTCTATAAGCAAGTTATTCAAGCCTTTTTTTAACCTTTTTATTCAATACTCTTTTTTTTCTTTTACCTTGTTATTGGACCAACTTAAATATCACACAATGGGCACAATTTAAAATGTCATACTCAACCTGTTTTATATTATGTAGGTCAAAGTAAAGGAAACATGATTGATTGTTTTAGATTACATTTATAATACTCCCCCAGTGCCCTCTTGCATTTAGAAAACTCTTCTCTCCTTATGGTTAAATCTTTTTTTATTTTTAAATTTTAGTGATGTGCCATGTTGCCAGCCACAGCCAAAGTAATCAGCCAAAGAGTCTTTATAGTGTAAGAACCAGTGCCATCTAGGGAACAGTGGCTGTTGCACTTGATGCCACCCTTCTAACAATGACTCTTCGTGGATCGTGTTACAAATATTCATGTAAAACAGATGGTAAAAACATTATTAAGAGTTAAGAAGTGACCTATCGTATTTGTATTTTTTTTCTTGTATAGTAGATGAGCTTAGCTAAAGACCAGATCTTCTCCTGTAGATATTTAGGGCCAAATATTCAAACGCCTTGCTTGTGTCGCAAGGGGAGTTGTAGAGATTTTTTTTCTGCAAGTCCTTTTTGCGAAAAAAGTTGCACTTCTGAGTGAGATTCAAAATAGATGCTGCGCTGGAAAAACTGGTTTTGTGAGTTGTTCTCTCGCAAGTGCTTTTCCCTCAAATTTGGGGGAGGTGTCATGAATAATCCTGCAAGTTCACCACCACGAGCTAAATTGAAAAGTTAATTTGCTCGCAAATAACAATGTTGCATGGAAATCACTTAAGGCTGGTTACACTCCTCTTAATTATTTCACAAGAAGTATTTCAGGACAATCTAGTTAAAAGAGTGAACATGGCTTTCAGACAGCTATATTTGCAAATGCTAGCAGAGCAACCAAAAGACAGGAAATATCGTGCAGGCAGACTATACAGACAACGTATAACATTCGTTGACTTGTCTACTGAAGAAGGCCTTAGTCGATTTATACTTTGATTAAACATAATAACATTTTGGTTTATTTCCAACTCAAACATTGCATTTATTTGTGGTTTATTTTGAACAATACTAATTCTTCTTCTTTCTTTTCTGGAGCTGCCTTCCTCAATGCTTGCTTTGAGGCATCGCTGACAGTTGCTCAGCTGTACTGTCCAGGAACTGCAGTACTTGATGTTTCTTTTGGTCCAGATGAAGTCTTCACAAAGTTATGTATCATACCACATATGCCCATAAAACCTTCATTCATTTTTTAAATATTATCATTTATTTTCACCAATCACCTTGTGCTGTGGTATTAAGACTATGAGCAATACCAGATTCATTTTCCTGTGATTTTTTTAATGACTTGTGTTATTTTTTGTAAGTGTTGATTTGTTTAATTTAATTTACTTTTTATGATGTAATTTTAGTTGAAATTCTATAAGGTCTGTTTCCCTCACCACAGTCTGCATTCTACGTTAATTGTGCGCCGCCCCCTGGGAGCTCCCGTCCTTGGCCGGCAAAGGAATAGCCTGGACTCGAACCGGCGACGTCCAGACTATAGGGCGCATCCTGCACTCCTGCAAGTGCTTTTACTGGATGTGCCACTTGGGAGCTCGAATGCTAGGACAATCTTGCATTGATTTTAGGGACTGCTGCATTGGTGAAGTGCTCTCACCTCTCGTGGGGGAAGGGCATTGTTATCAGAATTGAGTTATTGTTGTTCATGAAAAAATTCACAAATGTGAAATCTGCAAGTAGAATCCTGCTTGATAATAGGTTATTCAGTGTTTCTGCTGACTGTTTTCTGTACAGAAATCAATAAGCTCACAACAATATAAACATTTCCACTCTACAGAAATTCATTCTAGATGGCAAGATGATTTTTTTTATAACTGATGTCTGATTTATAATGTATCTGAATTTTTCGACAGAGATTCATTTATATAACTTAGGTGTTCCCAGTGTTTAATTTAAAATGTAACGTTCAGTTAAAAAGTAAAAAGTGCTCTGCTGTGCAGGGAGAGACATGTATGCTGCCAGAGTGGCCAGTTTCATCATACAGTGACACTTATTTATATTCCATATGCCTGCTTTCTCTAAATGTCACGCAGTCAATTCTTCAAGAACAATTCAAACAGTAACTTTTGCCCAGGGACATTCAATTCCGTCACTCGCATTATTTCTCTAGGTAGGTCATTCATATCTCATTTCACCACGGTAATCAATAGTAAAAATACTGCTTGTGTCAAAATTCCAGCATCTACAGTATTCATAACATCTCGGCTTTATTTTCTCCTATTGATTCTGGAAAAGCCACAAGCTTGTATGAACTTACCAGAAGGGAATTACAAAAAATTATTACGATGAGACTGGGTTCAAAATGTCCCGAGCAGGATCTTTACCCTGTGGTACATCAGTTTAAGTTACTACATGTTTTTATAAAAGCTGCTTGCCTCCTTAAAAGATATTATGCTTGCTTTCTCTAATTTTTTTGCTTCTAATCCCCGATTTAAACTGGATGTTCTATCATTCACTCACTCACTCACTCACTCACCAATCCTCCAAATCAATGAACCATAATGGATCCAATAGGACATCTATTATAATTCAGAGTATGCTTTACACGCGGATGTAGGAACAACCCTTAATTTCATTCCCCTTGATAATCTATCTGCTATGACAATAATTAATGGCAATTGTTATCCATACTCCTTTGTCAGGTTGCATCCTGAAAATCGCAATGCAATTAGTGTCTCTTTTTACATACGTTATTACTGATCAGGTTACAATATCACTTTGTTAATCGCAGTTCAATCATGCTCGGTCATGTCGACTACTCAAAATTCTACAATAGAATCGATGGCTTTCGCTAATTAATGCAATCATGTCTCCCTACGATGTCCGTAACTAATCAGGGGTGACATATCACCTCGCTACTCGCAATTAATGTTTACTTTTACTTCCAAACCACCTGTCACAAAGGAGTCCTGGAGTCTGTCAACACTGTGCTCCAGATGTTTCACCCCATTCAAGGATATCTTTATAGAAACAACGTTCACCTCTGCTACTGTAGGTTCTCTGGCATGGAGAAATCACTACCGAAACCAGTTCCTTGATCCAGCATCAGACCCCTGCATCGAAGACCTTAAACTTCAGTCTCAGGTCATATATTCCGTACATTTTAAAGCACATAAAATATCGTACTAACTGCATTAATTGCCCTTTCTGCTTCTAGCTATCAATTGAGGTGTTCTGCTGCAGTTCATGTAGACCTTAAAATCTCAGCTACCTATGTATTTGCCCTTTTCTGCCTCTAGCTACCTATCGAGGTCCTGCTGCAGTTCAATGGGCGTTTTCTATCTTTCTTAAACAAAGTAAATTGGATAAATTTAGGGAAGGAGAAACTGTTTACATTGCTCGCACTAATTCTGTTTTCTGTCCCCACACTTCCATATTGAGATATCTAGCCTCCCGCCCCCGATCCATACCTACAGACCTGCTGTTTCTAACTGTGCAGTCTTCAGATCCTGGTTTTCTGCAAGACTCCAAGATCCCCAAAAGAGCGGCCTTTCTTCAAATAAATATGTGTGCCACTCCTTCAGGATTGGAGCTGCAACCACAGCTGCTCAGCTAACATTCCTGCACACGTCATCAAAAAGCTTGGTCGGTGGTCTTCAGATGCTTATGAGATTTACATAATGAGCAATATTAAAGACATTCCTGTTGCCCCAAAACACCTGGGACCTGCATCCTAATGACGGGCTTTATTCCAGGATCCAACCCTACCATATCCTTTATTATATTTGAAAAGAAAAACAGCATTTTGATATATGATGCCACCTGTTAATATGTATAATTATACTATGTTTGTGGGGGTGGGGGGCTTAGGCCTGGAGGAGGGGAGGCGACTGAAGGTCTACAGACTCTGGAGATTTTTTGCTTTTAGGTTTTTTTTCTTCCCTCCATTACCTTCGTTCACTAAAAATTAGATATCACATTATGTGATATGATTTTTCTGGGTGTTTTTTTTTTTTTTTTTTTATATTTTTTGTGCATTCAGCAAAATATATGATGTGGTGTAGGTGTCCATAATTATATATGTATTTACATATATATTTTATTTGCATTTTTGTTTTTGACAACTGGTCTTTGTTCACTGGGATGAACACGGCACACCAATTTGTAGCTCAGCAAAACAGGAGTTTAGCTGTCCTGTTTTATAGTTTAGGTTGCAGTGTGTTTTAGTTATTGCTCGAGTAGAGCTAGGTGTTTGTTTTTGTTTTGTTTATTTAGTTTTGTTTTTATGAATAAAAGTGCACAGCCACGCTAAACTGCAAGTTCCTTTGTCGGGTCAGTGGGTTTTAAAGGGGCAACGAACTCCAGAGTTGCAGCTTGTGATAAGGTATGGGATAAAGTATGTGATAAAGTAGCAGAGGGAAGATATGTCGGGCCACAAAGAATGAGAAGCTTGGACCCAAAAATATTGTGAAAAACTACATCTCCCAGAATGCCTTGGATTGAAATTAGACATAATTGATGGGGAATGGGCTACACTGAGGCACCTGTTGATTATTCTGTGAAGGGATGCCAATAATAATAAACATACAGGTACCAACATGTTCAAAGTCACTCTGTGTTGTCAGTGTGCTGTATCCACCAAAGACAGTATTGAAGATCCTTATTTATTTATTTGGCAGACATCTTTATGCAAGATGACTTACAGGTGTTACAGGGTTGATTAATATTTGATTAATATTTCAATACAGTATAGTTTACGTAAGTGCAAATAATCCTTCTAAAACACTAGAGTACAACACATTGTATCTACAATTACATATTAATAGTGCAGTAGTGCATTAGCTGAGGATCCAGTAACGTGGTGCTTAGGTCAGGCAAGTCCAGTGCATAATATGCGGGGTAGATCAAGAGATCTACAAGTGCAGTCTGAACAGGTGGGTCTTGAGGAGGTGGTGGAATGGAGCGAGAGTAGTTCTGAAGTTCTCCGGTAGCTAGTTCCACCACAGAGGGGCTAGGGAAGAGAAGGAATGGGCACAGGAGGATGGAGAGTGGAGGGAAGGCATGACCAGTCGGAGAGGGAGAGAGGGGGTGTAGGGAGACATGAGAGATTGGAGGTAGGAGGGGGAAGTGTGGTGAAGAGAGCTGAAGGCAAGAACAAGGTTCTTGAATTGAATGCTAGCAGAGATAGATAGCCAGTAGCAGTATGAGAAGTGAGATTGGGAGAATACAAGATGAACAGCAGAATTTTGAAGGAGCTGAAGGGGGCAGTAGCAGCAAGATTCATCTGCATTGCAGATAGTAGCAATAAGTTTCAGAAGTCCAAGTCATTTGTTTGTTTGTAGAAAAGCCTTTTTTTCCTCAAATGCTAAGAATTAAGTAGCTTACAAGTACCAAAAATTGTGTGTAACTGGACTACTGCCAATCACACAAGTAAAACTTAACTTCCAATGAATAACAGCAGTCTTGTTTACATACCACTGTGTCCATTTGAAATGCAGGCGGTGTTTTTTAAGGTCCTTGTTCTGTCATAGCCATTACACATGCCTAAATGATTGGGCAGTCTGAAAGACTTGGCTGGCTTGGTATTTTAATAGTCCCTTTCCCCACCTTGTCTCTGGATGGGGAAGTGTTTGTTTAAAAGTTTAAAGGATATAACTCTTGCTAGGTAGTTTATAGTTTATTAAGGATGTCTGTTACAATCTATTGAAGAATTTTATTTGCTTTACATACTAAGGGGCAGATGTACTAAAGTGTTGCGCCTGTTGTAATAGTCGCAAACCAGTTGCAAACGAGTTGGAAGTCTAGGGTGAAATGTACTAAACATGCACAATGCTGTTAGCTACTTTTTAGGGAATGCTTTGCAGCAGCAGTTTATCTTTGCAGTTCAACCTTAGATGAATATGTAATTTTGGGCGTTCCTGCATAAATTTGCAAAAATGGGGTGGAGATAGTGTTTTCAAATATTATAATGAGATGTACTAAACCTGTCTGCAATTGCAACACTTACAATTGCATCAATTTGTTAGGAACTTTTGAAAGTGTGTTTTAACAGTTGCAATTGTTGCTGGCATTTCCCAGTCCGCATTTTCTTGTGCGTTGCCAGTTGTGCTCAATGCATTTTTGAGGCGAACACCCAAGTACCTAATTTTCCCTAAAGTCAGGGGGTACTTACAAGCCTTGAAAACAAAACAAATTTCTATGACATTTCTGGTTTCCCCTACATGTTGGGAGCACTAACCCCTCCAGCTCATTCTGAGCATCTGTATAGGAGCATGATCTATTTTGTGTTAATTGTCTAGGCTATTAAGTAGGCCAAGTTCAAAATAATAATAATAATAATAATAATAATAAAAATAAAAAAATAAACGCTAAACTAATTTAGTTTCAATTTAAAATAATCTTATATTCGCATTGTACACCAATGTGTGCAATGCAGCAGCATGATTTATTTTGTGTTGCCAGTAGCCAACAGAAAGTGTGTGGTATTCATTTGATTGTACTACTGTACTGTATAGGCATACTGTACAGGTTTATATGATTTACATTTAAAATGCATTGAGCACTATAAATGTATGTGTATGCTATTTTAGTGCATTGTTTTTAAACCCAACACCTTATGCCAGACAGACATGTCCGGTTTAGCGAGGGGCCACTGTATGGTTATGAAAAGCTTTTTGGGGGTGAAGGTTGGGGCCCCACTATAGACTCATGGGATTAAAATGCCTTTCATATTTTTTCAAGCACTGTTGACCCAGACACACACAGGACTCGTTTTCAAAGCACAGTTGCGTTACTTTTATTTTTAAATAAAATAAACAAACTGAAAACAAAACCTAACTCTAGTCAAAGTACTGACTAAACACATTGTCTTTTCTTCTTTAACCTGACTAACCAACCGGGCAGCTACTCTGCTTACCGGTCATAAGAAAATTTGCACGTTACACAAATATAACAAACACATTTGAACAAAAGGTTTTCCACACTACCTTTTTACAGTTGTACACTCACACAGTCTGGCTTTTCACACAATACCCTCAAGTGCAGATCTTAAATACCCTGCAGCTGGCTGCAATTGTTAATACTCGCCAGCTGATTATGATTAACAAACAATTGGAGGCTTGTCAGCCCCGTGGCCTTCTGGCAAGTGTAGTCCTGTAACTCACCAGGACTACACTCTTTGCCCCCTGTCTCACAGTATTAAAATAGGTTAAATGAATATACAGTATTAAAATAGGTAAAATGAAGACGGAACAGAATGCATTTTATAGATGACGTTCACATTTAACAAAAACTATGCTATTTTAATTCTTGCATCCTTGCATGTATAGATGTTATTCTTCGGGCACCCTCTGCTGCAGCAAACCACAACTCAGCTCCAGCTATTTATGTGAACAATGTCGTGGAACACTCGCAATGTATGCTAGAGATCTCGCATACACAATATACTAATTTCAATTAGTATATTGTGGCTCTTTTCATTAACATATTTTCTCTTAGTACATACGACAAAATGTATACTTTGTGAATTGTCACAACGAAAATGCAAATTGCAGTTTTTTTTAAACAAATTATTAAAATCTAGATATGTATTACATACTTAACTTACACTCTCAGTCACTCCACTGAGTACGCTCTCCAACTTCTTGTTATTAACACTGTCAAACATGAATCAGCTAATTATTCATTTTCCACCCAGTAACTGCATCCATCTCTGACTCGACAGTTCAATACAACTCATTATTATTATTGGTTGTTATTACGTTATTAATAATACTGGCCTTTTTATATGCACATGTCAATGGGGTTTCTCATGTTAATTTTTGTTCCGAAGTTGCGGGTAATACTGTTCCGAACTATGATGTAGGTTTTATATATATCTCGATTCCTATCTGGTTGTTGCTGATGGTACTATGCAAGTATCAGTGGGGTATCTCATGTTAATTCTTTGTTCCAAAGGTCCTCCTGTCACTCAGAACAAGAATGAAAGAAAAGAGGGAGTGATTCGGACTCTCAAATTGCCCGCATTTGCCCGGGACACATATACAGTATATATATATATATATACATGCACTCGGGGTGGGGGGGGGGGAAGCTTTCACTGCCATTGTCAAATTCCTGATGTCATGAGTTAATTAAGGCATTTTTCTACCATAAACAGCAGCCTATCTCCAATACAACAATGTATCTGCTTTTTCAACCATTTTACTGCTAATATTAGAAACCTAGGTCCCTTATGGCACATTAGTCTCCTTAACTGAATTTAAACTTAAAGATACAAACTGGACCTCTGGTAACAAATGATTTATAGCGTTATTTGATTTGCATCAGCAATAACACTGTAGTCAGGTCTAGGTGTGTGGTGTGTTTGAAAAATGCCCTCAGCACTTGTTTAAGTTTATATGCTGGCAGGAGAGGTTAATTCTGTTTTTAATGCATTTCAAAGAAACAAGGCAACAAATGGAAGAAAAAAATATATCAAAAGGAAAAGGTGGAACCATTGGGGGAACAGTTTAATATAGAAAGCTGTTTGTGATGTATAACAGCCTTCATAGTCCTGTACAAAGAGGCACAGTTGTGTAGCTGCAGGGGGCCCAGTGAAATGTATGTGTTCTGCTGAGTACTGCATTAATTTGCCACAATAATGGCAAGCATGTATGGATAATGGGTTTTACTTCTTTTAAATGTTTTGAATGCTAAAACATATGTATGCTCTTAAAAGGTTTTCTTTTCATCAGCCTTTTCTGTCTTTTCAATTAAAGTCACAATTGACTAAATAAAGATGACCATGAATATTGTACTGTGTATTAACAATAAAGCATTGTATAATAGAGCTATAGGACTGTAAGCATCTCTGTATGGGTCATATCAATATTCCCTCATGCATATACTTTTGCCGTCCTATAATCCAATTACACATTATGCGTTTGTTTTTTGGTTTGTTTAAACCTGGAAAGTTTGAAATGGTGTGTTTTAGATGTAGTCATTTTAGATAATATTAAAGTCAGATTTCATGACTGATATCCCTGCAAACTGTTCAGAAAACCTCTTCAACCGGTACTTTTGGATGAAATTAGATGTTTTAAATATCTTTTTAATCAACCAATTAGTTAGTTACATTATAATTACTCATTACTCAAGCGTGTCTATCTTAACTAGTTTTTTCTAGTTACATCACAAAAAATCTCTTCAATTAAGACCCTGTTCACACTACTGGGCTGGCCCAGGTCAGCCGCATATTTAGGTCTGCAACCCCATTCATATTTGCGGTTTAAGGCGCGTTCACATATGTGACTGAAAAGTGGGCCTAAAATGTGTTGAATTGCTTGTTGAGAAGGATATATACAATTAAGTAATACCCCAAACATAAAAGCCAAAGGTGGTTGAAAGCTTGTTACTACTTTGATTTGGCTTGATAAATGACCAATTATTAGTATAATTATTATTTTGTACTATTTGTCAGCTAAAAGACATATACGGAAATAATGTGACACTATAAATATATATTTCTACTTTTATGGAACGATAGCCTGCACTTGAAATGGAAGAGCTACCGGGAAATATAGTAATCCTTGATTTATAGCAATGTTTCTTATTAATATATATTTTTTCAATGCAGCACAGTAGCAATTTTTATATATTAATTTTATATATATATATATATATATATATATATATATATATATATATATATATATATATATATATATATATATATATATATTTATTAGCAGGGCAGCAGTGTGGAGTAGTGATTAGGGCTCTGGACTCTTGACCGGAGGGTTGTGGGTTCAATCCCAGCCGGGGGACACTGCTGCTGTACCCTTGAGCAAGGTACTTTACCTAGATTGCTCCAGTAAAAACCCAACTGTATAAATGGGTAATTGTATGTAAAAAATAATGTGATATCTGTATAATGAGAAATAATGTATAATATGATATCTTGTAACAATTGTAAGTCGCCCTGGATAAGGGCGTCTGCTAAGAAATAAATAATATATATATATATATATAGATATATATATATATATATATATATATATATTTAAAAAAAAATGTATATATTATTGACTATTTTGACTTAATGTTATGGTGTATCAACGATCTTAATATTTGTGGATGAGAACAGTATTCCATGTGTGAGTAAAAGCAAGCAGCTAAAGAAATGATTGGCATTTTAATGTAAAGACACACACACACTTCTGTAGCTATGTATATCGTTGTGGGCAAAATAAACAATGGCAGCTGAATATGCCAAGTCGTCAGCATTATTGATCATTATTGAAATCCACAATCCTGCAGTTTTTATATTTAGTTACTAAATACCAGGAAGAAAAGTGACAAATTAAGCTTAATTATGAATGCACTTTTTAGATTTTCGTGCGTGAGTATGGGGGTGGATCTATTTACCTTTCACGCGCTTGGGAGTGTCTATGACAAAATTGGTCATGTGATACAAAAATCTGATCCTGCAATTGCCGCCTTAAATCTCAAGCGTGAACGGAGTCTAAGACACCAAGTAAATCTTCATCCTCAAGAAACGTGTTACTATTGCCCTGGTAATGTAAGCTAAGTTATGAGAAGAAAAAAGCTTTGGGAGCATTGAAATGTGGTGAATATTCTTGCCAAAAAGTGTCTGGCATTATATCTGATATAAAAATGAGAAAAAATAGGAACAACAACAAAACTCAAAATCAGTTCTTTTCAGACCTGAATCTTTTTTATAACCATGGCCAGAGATACTTATCTAACCAAATGCTTCTTATAATTGCTGCCATATGTTTAATATCAAATGCAAACTTCCCCATTTCATAACATTGACTATTTTAACCTGTAGTACATATTTATGAATATATAAAACATTTAACATTAATACCTCAATATCCTAGGCTTTTCAGTTTCAATATCAATATAGATTAAGTAGTCAAACATAATTATATATATATATATATATATATATATATATAAATATATATGAATCAGAATCAGTGATTGTAAACAGACATTTTATTTGCTGCAGCAGGTGACATGGCTCACAGCGCACGATCCTCCGTTCTCTGAATCCACACACACTCACACACCTGATGCACCCTCTTTTACCCCCCTCAGACAAATCCCTACGATTTGATTGTAATTATTGATTTTTTTTTCTCCTGGTCAATTTAAATTTTTTTTTATAATAATTGATTTGATTGTTTCGTGTTCTATATTTGGTTAAAACACACACACATAGACTTTAATTTATACTATACTATATTGATTTGATTTTTTTTCACCTTTCCTCATATCCCAAAAAATGATTTGCAATTATTGGTTTGATTTGTTTTTTTTTCTGCTCCAGGAGTACAATAAATACAGGTGAGGTGTAGATAAGTCAGACCAGATGTTGGAGCCGTACAATACTGCAAGGAAGACCATGGCATGGTAGAAGAAGCTTGGCATGTACATGGTCCAGATTATTTGTACAATGTCAATGTGGTGTACCTAAGTACGACACCAGAGAATCGGCTCACATTTCTGCACTTTCAGACCTCTGTCATCTCCAGCCTTGTGTTTGATACACAAGAAATACTAGAGACTGAAAGATTGGAAGCAGTGGCAAGACTTAGTGAACGTAATTTTATTAGAATGCTGCCACAGGGAGAAAAGTCAAGCCACAAAAAAGTGCTGCATAGTGTATGGAGGGATAAACGGTACTACTGGCCACACTGCCCCTCTCAGTCAGGCCTCTGAGTGTTTTGAAAGGTACCACACTGTAAACAAGTACAGGAAGGACTTGATAAACCTCAGAACAAACCACCATGACACATGCTGTACTAGTACCTGAGGTAACGTAATCAAAGGTAGTACAGATCACTTGTTTTCACATTACCTTTGCACATCCAGCAGCATAAAAATGTCTGCAATCTTACATCAAGCACTAGGATTTTAGGGACTAAATGTGCTGTAGCTATAGTACATTTTATGAAAAAATAGCATTTTGTTTACAATAATAGCTGTATTTTGTGGTCACATGACAAAAAAACCCCACAAAAACTTGGTACCAATGAAAACGAATGCCCCCCCCCCCCCCCAAAAAAAAAATACTTTGCCTGGGGTATCTGAAAGGGAACTTATGGTAATTTTATACTGTGTATATTATCAAAGTATTTTGTAAAAATATATTTACTGCATTTAAAGAGCTGAGTAATATAACTGTTTTTACATTCAATAAAAAAAAAAACTTAAACAGTTTAATACTTAAATATATATATATATATATATATATATATATATATATATATATATATATATATACACACACACACACAGGTAGTGAACAAAAAAATGGAAACACCAATGTAAAGTCACTTGATAGGGCGTTGACCCACCATGGTATCCCGCTCTGTGGACTTCTCGGCGGACCGTTTTTGATGAAACTGGTAAAGTTGTGTCAACATTGAACATTCTCTGTCCCAAATAGCATCATGAATGAGAAAAAAAACAGGCAGTAATTGGGCCAGTTTACAATGAGATAGTGTTCTTATTCTTAAAATAAATTATACAAAATGTGCAATGCAATTATTTCTAAAGCACGCCACTGGTTTATAACAAACTCGAAAATGTCGTTCCACTACGTCTCATTTTATAATAATAAAGGTATAATGTTACAGTCGTCATTTTCACTGAAACGTTTGTGTTTTTATAGTGGATAAAGGCTTTAACGCGAACCAAATTGCTCTGTTGCCAGCTTTCGATATACAGGTTAAGTAAACATTTCACAATTACATACATTAAACAAATAGCGGTACAGCATAATTCTTTTTTTAAATCGTTTTAGAGTATAAGCTAGGTAGGGACATTAGACTGCTCTCAGATCATTGAAAAAAATTATCATGCATGGGCTTTACAAAAAGAGACAGGAGTAAGACTGCAGTTTAACTCTTTATATTAGAGCAGGGGTTCTCAAGACCACCTGTGTCTGCTGGTTTTCATTCCAACTGAGCTATCAATCATTTAACTAAACCCTTAATTGAACTGATCAGATCCCTTTGATCAAATTAAGGCTTTAGTTAAGTGATTCAGAGCTCAGTTGGAATGAAAACCAGATGACACATGAGGTCCCCAGGACCGGGGTTGGGAACCCCTGTTTTAGAGTGTTCATTTGAATGCACCTCACCAAATTTGATACATACTTACAACCTCGAGTTAATTTGATACATTTCACCTGCTTTCCACAAATAATGAGACTTTGTATCAAATATAAACCAATGAACATAAGCTGCAAAATATGCACCACATTCCTGTAAATGTCGAAAGAAGTTTTAAATAACATGTTTACACGGATAATCACGAATAAACTAAAATAAAAAGGGGGTAGTGTCATGCTTTCATCTTAGCAAATTTGTCAACACCAGCCTGTATTTGTAAGTCTAATGTTTTTGCTTGTTGGGTTAGCTCGCAATAACCAAAAGATCGCTCCATCTCTCATTCCCAGTAGCATATACTTTGAGCCTTTGCACGAAAAGAATCTTTCATTTGCCTAACTAATAGTAACATTTGCATGTGGCGAAAATATGTTAGCTGTTCATGTACAACATTGCCATCATTTATTTCAATATAAATGCATATTTATATCAGTAATACAAACAATACATTTCAACAAGAGTGTATCTAATAATGTAGTGCAGTGGTTCCCAACCCCCAGTTATATTAGTAACTTGAAATATGCAACTTTTTAAAAGCTGAAAACAAGTCCAGCAGTGTCAGCACCAATCTGACCAGTCCCAGCAGTGTCTTCACCAGTCTGACCAGTCCCAGCAGTGTCAGCACCAGTCTGACCAGTCCAGCAGTGTCCGCACAAGTCTTACTAGTCCCAGCAGTAGCAGCACCAGTCTTACCAGTCCCAGCAGTGTCAGCACCAGTCTTACCAGTCCCAGCAGTGTCAGCACCAGTCTTACCAGTCCCAGCAGTGTCAGCACCAGTCTAATCAGTCCAGCAGTAGCACCAGTGTTCCCAGTCCCAGCAGTGTCAGCACCAGTATAACCAGTCCCAGCAGTGTCAGCATAGGTCTCACTGGTCCCAGCACTGGCAGCACCAGTCTTACCAGTCCTAGCAGTAGCAGCACCAGTCTTATCAGTCCCAGCACAGGCAGCACCATATTTATCAGTCCCAGTATTAGCAGCACCAGTCTTACCAGTCCCAGTATTAATAGCACCAGTATTACCAGTTCCAGCTGTAGCATCGGTGTCACCAGTCTCAGCATTAACTTCAGTAGCAGTGAACCAAACCCATGTCTCTCAATGAAGGTATAAACCCATCTACTTATTCGTATTTGTAAGTTCTATTCTTCTTGTCCTTTTAATGTCACATATTTCTGACAATGTAAATAAGGTAATTTTAGGTTGGTGTGGTTTTGCTGGGACACAATTTGTTTTATAAAATATGGGTCATGAAATTTCAAATTTCATCCAAGGTGAGTCACTGGGTAAAAAGAGTTAGTTACGTATATTTCTTTGCAGTTGGCATTAATAGTCTCCTGGCTTTATAAGATTATAACTTTCACCTTCGCAACATATACAGGATATGCAGGGATTTTTTTACCTCAGTTAAAAATGTATTCCTAGCTACGCCCCTGATCTCGCTATCCATTATAAATTTAACTGAAAATAGAAAATGATGAAACCCATAATTGACTATTAACCTGTAAGTGAGCATTTTTTTTAGGTAATTGCAATTAAAATACAGTAGATGTTGCTGAATAAGAGAAAAGCAATCTGTGGGGCTTGAATGGGCTGCTGTACTGTACTTGTAATATTTTGTACACTATATAAAAACAGTCAAAGGGATTTTTTAAACTGCTTGATGACAACAGACAATGACGAATGGACAAGTCTATCCAGTTGTGGGAAGATGCATTGCTGCTAGGAACCCTAACATTATCAACAGCTGTCTTAGCACATTGCTTTGTAGAGACATCTGCAAGTTACATGATGTCATATTTACTCGTTTCTCCCAGGTGGTCTGAAATGCATTCAGTAGGGCAGAAAATGTTAAATAGTGTTGAAAGGGTTAAATAGTTGTTAGACAGTGCATAAATATGTGTGTTTCTTTTTGTCCTTGTGTCCCACACATACTTGAAGCCCCGTGGTCACCAGCTGCAACCGTCCATCAACAGAACCTTCTGTTATTTGAGAAACTGCAACACTTGTAATGCCATCTTTGATATCCAGCCTTTGACATTGACTTAATCTTACAATTTTAGATTGATCATCCAGGAAATGTAAACATTCGTATATGGCAAGGCAAAGTCCCCATGTTCTTTATCCCAACTGTTTCTGAGACCTTTTTCTTTAAAAAAATGTTTTAACAAAAGTATCCCATTAGTTCGAAAGTTTGCATTTTGCATTGTTTTTGTTTAAAGATTATGCTGTGAATAAAGTTTTTTAGTCTCTCCTCTGATTGGTTTTGACAAAAACTGTTTCCATATGACTGCCCATCTCTATTCCCTCTGTTTCTGACCTAACTGATCAAAAAGATAAATCTGGTAGTGTCAGTCATAACAGCCATCAGTGAGTATACAGGGTATGCTATCTATTTATTCAGATAACAAAGGATGATAGTTTGAAAGCATAAACATGTGACATCCTAATTTCTGTGCTGGGTGATAGGCAGTGGCTGTTGAAAGAAATCAGCAACAGCAGTAGGGTATCCTTGCTATAATACAATACAGTACGATACAAGTTTATAACATTAACAAGTATATAACATTAACTTTTTGTGTGATTATATTAACCTGGGTCTACAATATATTTCCTCTGAGCAGTATATTTCACCTTTTCAGATTACTTTCATATACAGGTGTGTGTGTTAACAATTTATTGAACAAAGACTGTAGGGGTTTATCATAAGCCCTTGTATCAAAGTACTAGACATACAGTAGTCAGTTAAGTTATTTCCATTTAATTTTAAGCTATAATGAACATATTAAATATAATAGCCTTATTTAACTGCGCCATTCTTGGACTAAGCGTGATCTCTGTTTCTAAAATTTGCTTGCACAAGCAGGTTTTCAGACACCCTGTTTACTTGCCAAGACTAGTGTTTTAATAAATATGAAACTTCCACTGTAAGCACTTTTCCAAATTCACTGCATGAAGTCATTTTTTGGCTCTCAAACATCATCCCAATTAAAGTCGCTACCTACCTGATAAGAACTGATACTGTAGACAACATTTCTAATTTAAATTAAATGCTCGCCCTGGCTGCAAGTTTTCATTAATTTCTATGATATAATGAAGAGAGTTAGTTTTGCTCATTATAGAAAGGCCTTGGATTCAAAACTGCTGACGACACGTAAATCTCACTTTGACTGCAAAAAAGAACCTTCCAGGTCTAGCACCGCTCTGCTGCAAGAAGGCAATAGGCAAGACTATTTTTCTTCCAGTAAGTCTATTGTGTATTAAAGTTATTAAATACAGTTCACACTTTGTCTTATATTCAAACCTAACATTTCCTGTTTTTTTTATTGCAGTAAAACCTTTATATAAACTAAACATTTATATTCTTTAGTTTAATTGATACTGTAATGTCTAAAATACTTTTTGTTTAGTTGGAGACAGAAGCTGAACTAATTCTTAAATTGATTAAATTAAATTAACATTATCTCAAATGTGTCTTAACAATTTGTCTACAACATTGTCAATGTCAGGCATCTGTTATAAAACACTTTTAGTATGCTCTTTCAACAGTTTGACTTTAAATGACTTTATAACATATATTTCCAATTCAGATACTTTAATCATTTTATTTTACTCCATTGATTTAAGCTTTCAATGGAAGGTCCAGTTATTTTCATCTAAATTCAAGCCACTGTTAACATATTAGAATGTAATAGATTTACAGTGACTTTTTTGGTGTTCATACAAAATCCAGTTGAAGCAGGTTTTAAGACAACCTCTCCTTTTGCCAATTTTCAGTGTTGATTAATATGAGACACTACCAAAAGCATTTTCTAATACTCATTATTTTAAACCAATTGTTAGCTTAATTCAGTAAAACTGTCCTACACTGTGTGCCTCCATCTCTTCTTGCCAGGTTCTAATTAATTTCTGTGATATATAGAACAAAGTATTTTAATATAAACACCTATCTTCTGTTATCCGAATGGTATTTCGTTTGTTAATATTAATGAGATTGCTCATTATAGAGAGGATCTTGGCTTTTAAATCGCTGACCTTCAAAAAATCCCAGTTTCATCTGCCAAAACCAATGAGTCATCTCCAACACTGCTTTTACTACAAGCAGGTAAGAATGAGGTTGCAAACTTAGTTATTTTCCTTCAGTCGGTTCACTGTATACTAAAGTAATTATATTAAGTTTCTTATTTATTTAAATACTTTTGTTTTTTCTTACTACAATCAAACCTAGTTTGATTGCTTCTGACATATTAACTTTGTTCCATAGAGTTTGCCATTCTGTTCTTGCTGGATCAGAATATTTTAAGGCTCTGAGTCTAATTAAAAAAGATGCTTTTGCCTGATAATAGGTTTGGAACTTTCAGTAGGTCGGCCTGACCTTTTCATACCAGGAGCTCTCTTTTTCAGACCTTACACAGACTTATTCAAAAGCATATAAAATACAGAATCCTACAACATTACTATTAGCATTGTATTTCATTCTATAGCATCTAATCCATGTCTAATAAGTCAGCTGTTCCCAGCAAGATACAAATTCTCCTCCTGGCTCAGCTCGAAGTGGCTCTACGAACACCACAATAGGCCTTACACAGATCTGCTGAGAATATTTTCAACTGGTTTTATATTATTTAAAACAAATTACAGTCAATACAATATTTGTTGCAGTTTCACAAATGTTCAATTTGTATCCCAAAGATCGTCATGCTTACAGTAGCGGTCTTTAAAAGAATAATACCTGCAAAAACTTAAATCTTGTTAGCTGGGCTCCCATCTCTACATTCTCATTCCCATCGTCAGTGGGCAAACCTCAAATAAATTAAGCTGTTTCTATCAAAGAGCCAGACATCTCTGCTGCATACACCTTTCACTCAAAAAAGGTGCTCGCACCTCGTACAAGGGAAGACAGGTTTTAGGGTCACTCCAGGACACCAGATTGCAGAGAGGAGTGGCACCATCTGCATTAATATAATTTCATTTTATTCTAGTTTTATTTTCTTACCTGCTTCCTAATTTCCTACCCTTGCTGTCCCCATGGGTTATAAAATGGGATGTGTAGCTAACCCTGTGATGTTCCTTCATGGGAAAGAGAACAAAAAGTCTGCCAAACTATTACAAATTTTAACATCAGATGAATCTTCAATTTCACAAGCTTGTTTGATCTGGGTTCCTCAAATCTTTATGGGTAACTTACAAGGCAGGAGCCTAGCCTCAGTAATTGCTCCTTGGTGGCCAATCCCAAAGGCAGCTGTGGTTACCTTGAGCCAAAGAACGAGAATGCCTACTATTATTTTTTAGGATTAACATATTTTGGGACATAATTGAACACAGTGAAACCACTTGGATCCAAAGTTATTGGGACCACTCAAAACAGTATAATACTGTAATCCTGGGAATCTAGCCAAATGAATCAAGCAAGCTATTTAAATAAACCAAGAAAGTCATCCAAAATAGTGTTATGAAATAAAGTAAAGTTTTATCATGGAACAAACGTCTTCAATCTCTCCAAAACTAAAAGCTTAGTAAGACTAGGTGCAGGTTAGGTAATATTGGTTGGAAAATGTAAGTTTAACTAAACTGGATGATTCCACCACTGTATACATATACACTGCAACATATTTGGCTAGGATAAGGCTTGCAAAGATGCATAATCTCATCTACCGGAATATCCTGGCAAGGATATCTACAGGTTATAGAGATGAAAACACATACTCATTACAGAATGCAGTACCAGTGCGGCATAAAACCCAAACATTAAATTAAATCAGCAATAAAAGTATATTCCAGAGATCAAACTAGTGTGGCAATATGATTAGTCCCACATTTAAAAAAGATGTCCAGGCCAAGTTTTCTTAAAAGGGCTATGTGTTTTAATCCCTTTCAGATGGATGCTTACGTTATTCTGTATATGGAAGCACATGAAAATTAATTGTATCCAAAGCACCGCCTTCTTTTTGGCAATGTTTGGAACTGTGTATGTTATTATCGCTTAATACTAGAGATGAAATACTGAAATAAGGTGGATAGTTGTAAAGATGTGTATTTTCTACAGATTCAAAACAGCTGTTTTCATTACAAAAGCAACGAAAGCAAGTTCTTCCAGACATCAAGCCCTCTGGCTATGCGTTGGATACCATTGATCTCATGTGTTCAAAGTAGGAGGGAAGCTGCAGATCATTTCATTTATAATTAACCATCTCTTCCTTATTGATGAGCCAGTATACTGTTAAATTCTGCAAACTGTACATGTACTGTTTTTGCCTTCTTTGATGTCCCAGGTATATACTATTTGAGGCATGTATCATGACTATCCCACTGCCTCTGTATGGCAGTCTTTGATGCATTTTTACCTCACAGTTAAGTTTGTGTTCAGTATCATTACTTTCCCATGTGCACGTTATCATTATATCATATTGATAATACTAGCCACACTTACTCATAACTCACGTTACTTTCTAAAATATATCTCCACTATGTGCTAAACCTGTGTGTAAATTCACATTGCAATCAAATGCTGTGCTTTCACACTGCAAAATGTTGAGGAGGATTCAGGGATTGACACAGCGATGAATTAATATGAAATTCAGCAACAGATGATATCCTCGTATTATATTTTCAGTTCAGTTTTTATGTAGAATAGCATAATACATATACCCGTTTTTAATGATCCCAACAGCAAGAACCGATTTTTTCATTGCAAATTAGCTCTATTAGAACAATCATGTACAGGATCGACCCAGTTACAACGATCTCAGTACTGACTGACACTGAACTTTCTCCAGTGTCAAGTGTGTTATTCTCTCAGTGAAAAATAAGACCATGTTTGACTAAGTCAAAGATAACGCTAATTCAAAGATGGCCTACTGTAGTACGAATCATGCATGACGAATGCAATTGTGAGGAGCAATCTACACTGGATAGTTTTTTTCAAGAGGAAGGTAATTACTGTATTCAGCATGTAAGTGTACATTCTTTTCTTTTTCATTTCTTTACCATTTTGCTAGTTTGGTTGTTAGTAGCTTATTGATCCCAGAATCTCATCAAGCAGCTTCTTGAAGGATCCCAGGGTGTCAGCTTCAACAACATTACTGGGGAGTTGTTTCCAGACCCTCACAATTCTCTGTGTAAAAAAGTGCCTCCTATTTTCTGTTCTGAATGCCCCTTTATCTAATCTCCATTTGTGACTCCTGGTCCTTGTTTCTTTTTTCAGGTCAAAACATAGGTCTGTTGGACTAAGTGGTGTTAATAACTAGCAGGGAGTCATTTGGTTTCATTTTGTGAATGTAAAGGAAGTAGCCACTACAATATTAATTAAATGCAATGATTATTTATACAACAAAATGCTGGTCGAGTCCATAATGCGAAGGTAAGAGACACCACTGACACAACCTGCGGGATATGAAACCAAACAAAGAAATGACAAGTAGGCATAGACGAGAGGGCTATTTATGGAAACAGTCTGATTATGTATATGATTAGTGGGTGGATTCCTCTTTCAGAAAAACAACATAGTTTTCAATATAAAAATCATCCTTTCAGATGAAATATAAAAACCGGCCATTAATTGCTATTATTATGGCAAAATCAAGCCTTTAAACTGTGTTATAATTGTTTGGTAAAATCCAATTTATCATGGACTGTTATTTTGTCATTTGGTATCACTTTAAAATCATATACTTATAGCAATGCCAAAAGGGAAATTAATATCTGGCTTTAGTTGATTTTCTTTGATCTTCCTTGATATACACTTCACTGCCCATAGGCAAAACAGCTCTCTACACAAATGACATCATTCAAAATACTGGCACAGGCATTGTTTACCAGTGGCATAAATAACCCATCAGGAACTGTTCCAATGATTTTTATTGCAACAACTTTTTTTTTTTTCTATCAACACTAGCAGATTTGATTGAAACATAAAATATGTTTACCAATAAATGCCTGTTTAATAAATCGTTTTTGTTTGTTTGTTCTGGTGCACTGTGGTCTACAGAACAAGGCAAACAGATTAATAAAAAAGGGCTGCACTAAAATAGTTTTCTTTGGATTGTAATACAATAAACAGGGCTCACCCTTATCAAAGTTTACTATAGTATACCACGGTAAAGCAAAGCACAATGAAGCAGGGTAAAGCACAGACACTCATAGTACATCAAAGTTAATTGGTTAATGGTTAATCATTACAAAGAACAGTATTAGTCAAGGGCCCATTTACAGTAGTGTCTAGTACAGGCCTAAAACTATTGATAGAACATGCTAGTTCTGTCAGACTTCTTAACATTCCTAACACAATTGGCAGTTATTCAGGATTTTGTTGTGACCACAAATTTGATTTTATCTGTAATGATCCAGTTCAGAGCATGTGTTTTCAATGCAAATGACCCTTTTTTCATTGCTTTACAAACAGAAGAAAGCGAGACAAATTGTCCGTGAACCTAGATAAACATTGTAATAGATCGCCGCAAAATGCTTTTACAAGGATAAAAACATTAATAAATATTACAAAAAGTAACAATAAGCAGTAAAAATGAACAACAGAATAAAAACAAAACAATAAAACAATAAATGAAGTAAGATAGGGTAAGAAAACATTTTCAGATATATAAGATAGATTATAAAAATGTGTTTTTAATCTAGTTTTAAAGGTAGCTACAGTGGGAGCTTTCTAGGCAGGTCATTCTATAATTTAGGGCTTTATAGCTGAATGCTCTACCACCTATGTTTTATTACTGAATTTTGGGAATAGTAAGTAATCTGGAAACCTGTGATCGGAGTGAGTGTCTAGGAACATAAAAAAAGTATCTACTCATTGTAGTTCTGTGGGCATAGAAGAATAATAGGTGCTGCATGGTTTGAGTCCCAATCACAACAAACCCTGTCCTTCAGTCATCTGTATTGAAATGGAATTCTAACTTAAGACAGTATTGTAGAAAAATGTATAATTAAGGTTTCGTAACCACATAAAAGATAATTTAAGTAAGGGGCAAGGTCATTCAAAGCCTTATAGGTTAAAAGCAGCACCTTAAAATCTATCCTAAACTGGACAGAAAACCAGTGCAAAGATGCTAGCACAAGGGTAATGTGTTCATGTCTCTTTAGCTCCTGTTAAAACTCTAGCAGCAGCATTTTGTACAAGTTGCATACGAGAAATAACATGACTACGAGTACCAGAAAATAGGGCATTACAGTAATCAATCCTAAAGATACAAAAGCATGCATCAGTTTCTCAGCATCTGATCGGGAAAGAATACTTTTCAATTTGGTGATATTTCTTAGATGAATGATATTGAAACATTTCTAATGTGTGGTTCAAAAGAAAGATGTGGGTCAAAGATCACTCGGAAGTTTCGCATTTCCACTCTAAATTCATGAGAGAAGCCGTCAAGGACGAAATCAGATAAATGTATATTACGGTATTTTGTTGTTTCTGAGATCCCAGAATCATCACCTGTTTTATCTGCGTTTGACATTAAAACGTTTTTAAATATCCCATTTTTGATGTCAAGACAGGTATTCAAAAGGTGTCGCCCTGTTTGAGAGATAGATATAATTGGGTATTGTCTGCATAACAATGAAAATTCGCTCCATGTCTACGAATGATTGTTTCCCAAAGGTAGCATATACAAAGAGAACAGAATTGGGCTTGAAATTAAAAAGGGGGCTCAGCTACCCCAGGGATTCTGATGAATTTTGATGAACTGTACACTTTATTAGAGGGAAACCGTGCTGCAGTAATTAAATTCTGGCTTAGTACTAAAAACAAACAACAAAAAAAAAATTGTCGTAATAGTTGCATTTAAAAAAAAAAATCAATTTGCCATATTGTTTTTTTAAGTGCTTATTTCAACTGACTGCTGTCGTATCAATCGTTAGTCTTCTAAAATATGAAAAAAATGTTGAAAAGGCACTTGCCAGTTCCCAGTATTTCTTGCTGTCTTTACTGAATAAGTTTCACTGTGTTTGTAGCTATTTATTATCAACTTTGAGTTCAAGTTTAAATCCAGCTTCAGTTCTGATTAGATTGTCTTGCATATTGCAGTGATTTTTAAATTTGTAAATCCAATGTGTTAGATGTCGTCTGACTAAATTGCAGCGGATTCCTGCTTCATTCCATCATCATATTTTATTGATAACCACATAATGTGAAAAGCCTGTTAATAGGGGTACGTAACGTACTGACGTTGAACGGCTATTCTAAAAAGTGAAGCGATGTATGGATCCTCCTGATATTCCATTAAAAATAGTAGTTTGTTAACTGTATTCATCGTGGATACATAAATTCTAATTAAGAAGCCAAACACAAGTTCTGCAGTTGCCAAAGGAAGACCTGGGGTTAGTTGCAGCAGGACTGGATCGGCTTTGTCAGTAATTGCTGGGATTACTGAATCAGCAGAGATATCGCTCCAGAGTAGGGTTCCCACCTCTGACTTACAAAAGACCGGGGCACCAGATCGTTTTGTACAAAAATAAATAAATAAATAAATAAATAAATCATATACTTTGACATTTAATGTCCCGGGAAGTCTTACAGGACAGCTGCCTCAAAAAGAGAACAATCTAGGCAAAACCAGAACGGGTGGCAACCCTACTCCAGAGCGAGAGGGAAATGCCACAGAGCGGAGAAATTACCACAGAATCGGGCTCAACTACACCGAACACCAATCCCGGTAAGGTTAGTGCTGTTGACACGGCTCATAAAAAACAGGGCAGGTATATCAGTCCAGTTGGAGGAGTAGTTTTAATTTGGCTTTCTTACGACTAGAAAAACGTAAAACTTTTTTTGCAAAGTTTGCTGTTATACTGATAAAATGAAAGTCCCACATCCAACCACCTCTAGAGAAAAAGATTCATACACGACATTCATTCAGGAAGGGTACAGAAATTGAAAAAAGGCTTTACAAAAGTTTACTAGTCACGAGAAATCGAGTTACCACAGTGTTATAGACTGTTACAACTGCACTGCAACAGGTTCAAGTCTGCTGTGTGGGAACACATAACAAGCATTGAAACATGTGTTATTGGGGGATGCGACAGCAATCACATTGCAGAGTTCTATAAGGCTGACTTTGACACTGATCGACTGCAACTACATCGTACTATGCTTATTAACTTTGCAAAAGAACGTGGCGTTCACCTGTCAACATTTGAGGATGCAGTAAACCTCCTGAGCTGTGAGCAAGGTGAACATTTGCAACCACTCTACTGCTGGAGTTGGGCAAACTGATAAAGATTGCACTTACAGTGACCTCTTGTACATCGGAAAGGTCATTCTCAACCCTTCCTAAGATTAAGACCTACCTTTGATCAATCATTGAACAAGCCAGACTGAATCATGTAACCTTGCTACATGGTCACAAATACCTTTCTTGGGAGGTTGATCTCAATGCAGTGGCAAATCAATTCATCTAGCGATCAGCTTCCAGGTGAGCCACTTTAGCATTGAAAATGAACATCCTACATCATGTTAGGTAAGCACTGTATATGTTACATATTATGCAAATATGTGGGATTGTTTTATACTTTGTAGTAAAATATATGGTTTGATCTCAAGTTTATAATCAATGTGGATAGGCTTAAATGTGTGTTTTTTTTAAATCCAATGATTAGTAGATAACAGGAAAAAAAGAACCAAAGGTGCCTTTGCTAAGTAATTTACTTTGTTTGTGAAAGTACAATATATAAGCAATTAAGAAAGTAACAGATCAGAACTGGGTTGTTAAAGATTAAATAGGAACTTATCTAGTAGACTGTATTTGAGCTCTCATTCGTTGAAGAAAATTAAAATCGAGGGGTGATATGGCACGTTTTATTTCCTTAAAGGTAATAACCACTCAACTCTGATATGAACTACTAGCCAATCAGAAACTTTCTCTAGTCTCCTTTGTTCCAAAATCACAAAACTAAAGCTTTAGCCACAACAATGTGTCTTAAAAAATGGCTTCCAAGCTGTTATATTGTTGTAAAACAGTCTTCAAACTGGTCCATGGAGCAGTCTTGTTGCCTTAAAGAAGTCCCTACTGCTTTAATTGTTCAATTCCTTAATAATTAGAATATCTGCATTAAATGTAACCTATAGCTACCCACCCCTGCCCTTTGAACCCTTGCTTTAGAATCGAGCTGTATATTCTCTGCACAGGTTGACTTCTGTAAATAGGATATGATGCACTGGAATTTAAACAACTGTAATTGGTTGATTTCTTATACGTGATTTACAGTATAATGCAGTACCACACGTTTTCAGATGTTATGCATCAAAAGGATGATGCATTCAAAAACAAGGCAATGGATTCTCACTATAAGCCTTAACTGCAGTATATATTTTTACTTTTTGTTGTTTGTTTTATATGGAGATGATACAGCAACAGTGATAAAGTAGTTGAATAGCATACCTCAACTTACCACTGTTTAGATTTAGCAATCCCTAACCTCTTTTGTCAATGGAACCATCATGGAACCATCATGGAAACAATGATTCACTGTTGTAATCACTAAAACAAAGCTGCCTGGCAAATGTGCATTGGAGTTTTTTTCTGAAAATGTTGGTTCCAGTTTGACACTGGGGTCTTAGTGCACACAGTATGCAAACCTGTCCTGCTATGGGCACATAACTCACACAACAGAATGGTTGGAATTAAGGAGTTTAGCTCTGCTTAGTTTATTTTGTATCAAATGTATCAGTAAAGTTACTGCAGGCATGGACCAGCTGGTTCTTATTATAAAAATAAAAAAAACAGACTTGCGTGCAGAATATATAACACTGAACCATGGTCTTGTCAAATAACTTTTCTCAGGTGAAATGATATATACTTGCTAGATGTAAAGTAACCTTAAATATACAGTATATTTCTCTTTAACAAGTAATTATTTGTCAAAAGGTTCTATGGGAATCATTCATCCTGATAGAAAATATATTGTGGGTATTATCACAATATAGGCAGACAAATCAACTGATTTCTGGATAGGAGCAATGTCCTTAAAGTTTTAGTCAGGGTTTCAATCTGCTCATAGTACAGAGACTGGCCTTGTCAGAGTTGTGAATGACTTACTGATGAGTGCTGACTATATCTGTTTTAGTTGTTTTAAACTTTAGTGCTGCATTTGATACTGTGGATCATGCCATTTTAATTGATTGTCTTAAAAGTTGGATTGACCTGACTGGCACTGTTCTAAACTGGTTTGAGTCATATCACACTTGCATGTTTATACTGCTGTCATTGTGGAACAGTACCGGTGGTTGTTACCGGTGTCGTACCAGAAGAACTGTATCGATACGAAACCAAGACAAGAACAAGATATGACTCGGAGCAGTTCAAGTGTGGACAGGTGGATCGGTACAACAATGGAATGGATGAGTCTGAGGTATGTGCACACTTACACCAAAGATATTATGACCAAGATTCTCAACTCTGCCTTTACTTCCATCATGCTTGTTTAATTCATGTATTGTTTTTTATAGGTACCATAGTAAAAACATATACAAACTGACTGGTTTTACCAATAAAGCCAAGTTTTATAATTGCACCTATCTACTCTAGTACTGTGTAAATAGCTCATCTCTGTTTTTCTGTGCATGCGCCATCTCTGGTACTGTGTTCAGAAATAGAAAATCTGTCAATAGAAAATCTTCTCCCGAGCTCTCTATATCCCACAACCCTTTGCGTGCAGCATGACGGAGGTCCCCATCGAAAATCACTGTAGTTAAGTATCTTGGTGTATACAGAATATCTTTGATGTAAGTGTATGTAATGTGAACAGGTATATCACAACAGTATCGGTCATGTACTGGAAAAGTGAGTTAGGACAGAAAGTGTTATTGTATTGGTATATTCTAAACAAACTCATTTTACCAGTATCGTTCCGATACAAGTGTGAACTCAGCTTAACAGACAGTACTTAGTTTCTTTCGGGGAGTCTGTATCAGAATGATCTACTATTACTTGTGGTGTCCCCCACGGCTCTATTCTCTGTCGCATACTATTTTCTTTATAAATGCTACCATCACTGTTATCTTGACAACACACAACTTTATATTTCTAGGAAACCTGGTGACACCACTGCTATTTCAGCCTTACTAGTCTTGCTGATATCAAAAGTTGGATGTCTCAAAATCTCTTGCAATTGAACTCAGATAAGAGCTTTGCTGTTAGGTTCTTAGCAACAACTGTAGCTTGCAAAGTCCTTAAATAGATTTGGTAAACCAGACCTCTAATGGAAAATCTGATGTGAAAAATGTGTGGGTTATAGTTGATTCTCATTTTTGAGGCTCATATATAAAAAAAAAAAAATACAAGTGCATTTATCATCTATGAAATACATTGTTGTGATCTGAGATTAGTATTCTTTTTTTTTTTTTTTTTTTTTTTTTTTAATTTAGTTGTTGCCAGTTATTTTTATTATTTTCTCCCAATTTATTGGGCCAATTATTTTAGGCTCAGCTCACCGCTACCACCCCTGCGCTGACTTGGGAGGGTGAAGACGAACACACACTGTCCTCCGAAGCGTGTGCCGTCAGCCGACCCTTTTTTTCACACTGCGGACTCACCATGCAGCCACCCAAGAGCTACAGCGTCGGAGGACAGCGTAGCCCTGGGCATATTACAGGCAAGCCCGCAGGCACCCGGCCAGACTACAGGGGTCGCTGGTGCACGGTGAGCCGAGGACACCCAGGCCCCCTGGGCGACGCTCGGCCAATTGTGCACCTCGCCCTGGGAGCTCCCGTCCACAGTCGGTTGTGGAATAGCCTGGACTCGAACCGGCGACGTCCAGACTATAAAGCGCATCCTGCACCGGATGCGCCACTCGGGTTTTTGGTTTTAGAACTGGTGCTATATTTCCTTTCAGAAAAAAAAAATGCACTGATGATGATTTGGAGTAAATAGCCAACTGTGACTGGTATATTGTTTTTAGTTGATTAAATTGCTTATAAGAGCTCCTTATAAAATGTTTATTACAGTAGGTGGGTTTATTCTTAATATCCTAATTACAACAATAGTGCTTCTCTTAATCAGAAGATGATGACCATTACATTTACAAAAAAATGATATCTCATCCATTGGCAATATAAATGATTCAAAATTATTTCCATAAATCTATTTTTCGTCTATAGTTCAACTGCACACAGTCATCCCCCAGATTTAGCGATTACCAAATATATTCCTGATGATAAAATTACGTCCTTTTCACATCTTTGTTGTGTCTGAATTACATTGGTTTTCCCTTCCCCTTCAACATGCCTAAATGTAGGGGTCTGGTTTAGCCACAATTAATCCTAAATTACCAGGCATGCATTGTGTATGTTTCATTATTCACCGATTCCAAAGCAGTATGCAATCAGAAATGTATAACTGAAATTTAACCTGGACTCCAGGATTCAGTCCCCATTCGGCAAGGTATCTTTTCCAGAAACTTTAGTTTTCTCAAGGTCTTGAACTGGAACTTATGACTTGATCTTGCGTATGCTAAAGTCAGTCATTTACTATAATGTTCAGGCACTTTTTTAGACGACTTTCATCACTGTAGGAGTCAATTACAGGTGTCTTTCTCTTTATACGAATGTCCACATACTACAGTCTGCTAAAAGATATTTAAAACCGGAAAACATGACCTGTTTTGAGAAATCATTAACTGGAATTCCATAGTTCTTACCTTTGAACATGCTGGTTCCCATGTCTGTTATTAACAAAAGCGATTGTTGGTGTTGATGAACACTAATTGGGGCCAGTCATTTTAAACAAAGCTCCACCCAAGAAATTAAATGAGCTGTTTTATTTCATTTGATTAATGCTATCAATACTATCCAAACTACGACATGTAGAATTAAAATCAAACCTTTCAAAAATAGACTTAATAGAAGACTGACAGGATAACGCTAGAACCTCCACCGTTTATACTCATACCTAAAACCTCCGCCAGCAGTCATTATGACTGCTACGTTTTAAACAATATCAATATAAGCTGTCGGATACAACTCAAAAGTTTTATTCAAGCAGATCATATCAAACATCTAGACAGCCGAAATGCTGTATAAATGAACAATTAAACATAAAAATTTCTAACTCACCATATATAAAGCAGTAATTCAGAAAATGAAAAACATGTATTTAGGAAAAGATAAATGGACAACTGCATAACTTTCAGACATGAAGAGTAATTTAAATTGGAAAAACTCAAACTGTCAGAATGGCTGCTGTGGCAGTTGGTTAATGTGTAACTGTATTCCACAATATTTTAAGACATTCATAATTACACAATTACCATGAAGCTTAAAATGTTGCTGCCTGTTGTATAATAACGTTTGATAGATATTTTCCTTTAACATAAAAAGATAAGAATTGAATCTTTATCTATTATCAATTATCGATTACCATCTGTTTATGTGTCACCCCACCATATAGTACAATTTTAACCAGCACTACAGGCTTGGAAACATCACTACTAAACCCTGCCACTGTAATATGAGATGGGGGAACCACTCACCCTGTCACAGTGTAGAGATTTCTGTGCTTTGCACCCATCTGATTGACCACTGGGTTGTCCCATATCTAGGGTCCTGCGTTTTACGCGACCTGTTTTTTTTCAATTGTAATTCAACTGCTAACCCCTAGATGTCCCTGCAGCCACTCCAGTTATAGTAATCAAATTCACAATTAAGAAATCAACACATTACACTTTGACTAATTAGAAAAATAACAGCTAATTGTGATTATAAATGGTAATTTAAATAAATTGATGCGTTAAAAGAAAAATCGAGAGACCTAAACATGGAGTCAAAGACATCGCAATCAAAAAGCATTTCATTGAGCGAACGCACGCAACAATATCCACCTGGTGTTCTGTACACCGATGGGTATCATTTATTTTGCACAATTTGCAATTTAATCTTTGGACCACACTCGAAAGTCAACAATAGACTGACATTTATCATCAGAAAATGAAAGGCTGAGATTGACAGCTATGAGACGACGTCCTCCAGTAAAAAACTAAGGGGAACGAAAATTATGATCGCCGACGAGATGTTATTTTCAATTTGACAGAGACATTTCTTTGTGCTAATATTCCCCAGGAAAAAATTGATAATCCCAATCTACGTGCATTTCTGAACAAACATGTAATAAATGCGGGAGCAATTCCTACAGCATGTCAACTGAGAAGGGAATATCTACCCCAAATGACAGAGTTGCACAAGATGAAAATTGTACAACTGGTAAAGATGTCTGACAGTGTATCTGTAGTTACTGACGAGTCTACAAATGCAAAGGATCAGTATGTTTTGCACATTTTGTTTGTTCTCCAGGCAGTATCGAATGCCTTCGAACTGAAAGTAATATTAGCCGATACAGTTAATCTGCACTCTGTGAATTACTCATCGGTGGCACAGGGCGTTATGAAATGTTTAAACGCATTTCATTTTAATAATGTGACTGGATTTGTCTCAGATAATGCCAGTTACATGATCAAGGCATATAATTACATTCTTTGAGGTTTACTGCCAATTCAGTACATTTGACTTGTAATGCCCACATAATAGCCCTTGCCAGCAATATCTGGGCAAATAATTTTCCAAAAGCAGACAAGCTGGTTGCAGTCGTTAAAAAAATTGATTAAACATTGCCCAAGCAGAAAACTATGTTTTAAAGACCACCTGACAGAAGCAATCCAACAATGTTATTATTTCAGTATTTTATATAAATTTTTCCAGGAATCAGTGCTGTTTCTTTTAATATTTTGTTGACAAATTATGTGTTCCTACTAGTAAACTGAAACATTTAAATGATTTATTTACACATTCTAAGAAATAATATTGAATAAGACGTATTAGTAATAAAGGGATGCATGACTAAATGAATGTCCGTAGCTGCTGCTGCCGCCTAATCAACGTGCCAATGTGCGTTAATAGAATAACTAATTGAGATGATTGAAGGAATCGGGAGATTATTAATCAATAAGTGGTTAAATTAAGCAGACTACATGACCACCTTGCGGTGGGAGGAATGAAGTGCAGCCTAAGAAAGCAGGTTGTGTAAAAACGCAGGGTCCTACCCATATCATCCAATTGGCTCACATATGGTGTATTGTATACCCACAGGGAGGGTATGTCACTATATTACATGGGGAGCAAATCTCTATGGAAACTAACCAGTGCTTTCCAGGTTATTGCCAATTAGCTGGAATGAATAATGAACAGAAGTATTATTTGTCATATTTTAAAATCTACGAGGACAGTAATACTGCCCAGTTTTAATTTCTCGTTATTTGAATTAAATGTATATGTATACACTTCAGGGCTTTGAGTCAGATGTTGCATATTGAAAATTTGGAAAGAGTCACTTGAAAATTTGGAAAGAGTCACTTGCCGGGTTTCTGTTAAAATAAATAATTGAATCAAATGCTCGAGGACATTTCCGATTCCTTCTTTTTTCCTAGGAAATCTGCAGATTTGAAAAACCGCGTAAACTGATATTGTGTGCTGTTTAAAGATTTTTGAGTAGGAAATCCCTTAGGAAAACCCATGTGTTAATTTCTGTAAGTGATTGTTTGGAAAAGGGGTTGCGTAAAAGGAAATACGGAAAATAAATGCAATTCAAGTACTTTATGAGGCTGAGGCAACATACACATGTTGGTGTATCATTTAAATTAAGTGAACACTATAAAACCACACATGCGGTGTTATTAACATGGGAGGGATACAGGAAGAGCAAGAGAGATTAAATCTATTGGTTAGTATAGACATTGGTAGGGCTGTCATGGTCCCTAAATCTAACTGCTTTTATCTCTAATTATATATATATATAGGTTTCAAATGTGCAGTTTTGAAAGATGTCACAGCAAGCATGCACTTATATTTTAGACCTGACATCTGGTACTACACTATATTAAAGAAAGTTCACAGTTTTCTTTCCTTGCATTGCAGATAGACTGCTAATGCTTTACTTTCTAGGTAATTTCACCCGATGGGTGTCTTCAGGGTCAAAAGTTGTACTGGCTGCAAAGCTTGTCAGTCACTAGGGAAGCAGCTGGTTGGACAATCTTCGTAAGGATTGCAAATAGAGATTTCTTTAACCCCTGAAACATAAACATTGAAGGTTTGGAAGCAAAACTGTCAAACTGATCGGACATTTGTTTAAATTTGATTGCCAGGAAAGAAAACTTTCTGTCAAACCTACTGCATCTGTTTCTGTTAAAACTGACATTTCTCATTACAGTTTTGAAAACCTCATCTAATTTCTATGAAAGGCAGGCTAATGACCCTTTGGCAGGGTAGTGTTACAGCCAAGGCTGGTCTGTCGCACAAATAACAAACCCAGAGTTGACAGACTGTAGTTCAGCACTGTTGCGCACTTTTATTCAATGACAGGAACAAGACAAACGGTTTAAATAAAAATAAACAAAAGAAAACAGTACCCAAGCTACGGTACTATTAATAGGCATTATAAAAGGCTTCTCATTCTTACAGGATCTCCAATATTTAACAAGATATGACCACCTGGGAACAGATAACCATTTACACTGGTGGCCTGGGGAAACAGCGAGGGAAAGACTTGGAAATGTAGAATTAGTAAGGGGGATTTTAGTTTTATTGACTTTAGATATGATATAAGGTTAACATCCCTGCTTTTGGAAAACATGCCAAGGGATCTTTACTGTCCATGTGTAGACAGAACCTTGGTTTCATATCTCATCTAAAGGGCTGTATCTTCTACAGCACAGTGTCCCCTAGCACCATGAGCTACAGCTCATTGGCAAGACTGTGCTCAAATGAGCAACCAGCCCCAGATCTGTCTTGATTATATCAGGCTGCAGAAACACCACTTTGGAATCGTGCTTGCAACGTGTGTGTGTTGTTATTTTACAGTCAACCATAAACCTCTAGTTGTTTTGATGTTTGTTACATCGTGGATTTGGTTAAACTAAAACATATCTATCCCTGCCTCAGTGAGAATTGGGAAAGACTGTTGTGAAAAATGTATTGGGGGATACCAACATGTCTGTTGTTTGTCATCTTTCTTTTTAATTCAGTGTAATAAAATCACTATTCAAATGGCAGTTAATCTAGAAGACTATTTAATCGAGAACAGGACACAAATTACTTTTAGTGGGAGAGAACCCATAAAGTGTGACAGATATTTAGACAGCTGCCAGTGAGGTTGATAACAGATATCCTGATTCAGGAGACTGTAAATTAGTCATTTGTGTGGAAATTTATTTTCAATATTCTCATATTTTAGAGAATTTCTAAAATCTGCAGAAAAAAAATGACACAATCACTATTCATTTCATTTTAAGAGTTTAATATATGAATAAAACACCCAAAGCAACACTGGTGTTCTTTAACTCTGTCCAACATAAGAGGTTGCAGCAGATTAACACATTTACTGATACCCTAGAAATAACAGCAGCTGTTTAGAACTGTTGAAAGCTAACTATGTCTTAGCTCTTCAAAATCAACTGTACAGGTAACTAGAAAGCAATTTTATCCAAAGTAAACATGACAAATGCAATGAATATATCTCTTGTAACGATGACACAGAAAACACATACACCAATATTAAAACTTTACAGATTAAACATGCATTACATTAAAAAGGGTGTTTACAATGACTTTGCAAGATTTTAGAATGATATTACAGAAACAGTACAATTTTACTTACCTAATCGTGGCCATTCGGGTTCAGCAGATGTAACTGCAGTGTTCTACATCAGCAGCATAGCAGCGTTTTCTATCCTTGCTCAGCTGAAAAGGTAACTAAAGCGCATTCCACTGATGTAGTATGTGGAAACAGCATTTATAAATGGAAAGCCATCTAGTACCTGATAGCTGAATAAGCTTTAACGGATCCGTCTCATTGTTAATACGCTCATACATATTCCCGACGTCTTTATGTACTGTAGGAAAACCCGCTATACGAATAAGACACTAAATACACTAAATTCTGTGGCAGTCTGCAGCTTTGCTAGCACATAATTAAATGGAGTGACATACACCTAAGGAGAATAAGATTCTCTTTTTTTTGGAGCAGATTTGTGTACATGGATTTGTTCTTCCCAACCATTGCATTGCAAACATCAGTTCCATTTCCAATGGACTTGTTAAAATTCAGATTGACGCTGTCAAGAAACATCTTCCACTGTTGCGCCTGCCAACCTGACTAATCCTAAAAACATGCATACGGTTTTCTTTAAGGAAGTGCTGAAATAACGTACAACACCACAAAGATGTTTAGGGTAGCAACGATACTCTCATCTATAACTAATGAATACTAAGACTCACAGAAATCTTTGAGGTCGGAGAACATGCAGGTGCAATATTTTTTTTTTGATCCATGCCATACATTTTGTACGATGTAGGTTCACATCTTTCTCAAAACATCATCCAACAAGCTCTCCCAGGTGATCGGCAGAACTAACTGCTGTGTGGCAAGGCACATAACAGGCCAGTTTGAGCTTAATAAAAAGTTTATTTTTATAAATACTTGGTTGTATGGATTGATTAACAGCTCACTTTTGATTACAATATTGATAAATTGGTATTCAAATGAGGTTTTCTTTTTAGGAATAAGAAAGCGTTTGATCAATCTAGCAGGTTAAAGTTATAATATGCAGAATTGGAAACACTGGGACACGCATTTCCAAAATCTAGAAAACTATAGTATGATGACATCACAAATCTAGAAAAAGAATGTTACATTCAGGGTGTCAAAAATCATTGTAAATATAGCCATTCTTAAACAGGCAAAAAATATATGCTTGAAAATCTCCTTTACTGAGTTACAGTAGATTATCTTTCATTTGCATTGCATACAGATTACGGGCCAGGGCTTAGTGGTAACTTGTGATGAGGTTTGCGCGGATAGTTCACACCATTTTCTTCAACACCAATTTGGTCTATTAAGCCGCACATGAGTATACATGATGTATCGGGTACCCAAAGTACAGTACCCTACTTTAAGCGAAGTAAGGAAAAATACTATGTTGAAACATTTCATAATATACTTGACTTTAAAAAGCACTGTGTAATATACATGTTAGCAATGTCTTCTTCAAGATAAATTGCAAAGCACAAAATAGGTCTTCCATGGAAGTTGAATGGTTCCATAATTCACAGACTGGACACATTGAACAATCGTCATCTTACTGACATAGACATACACTTCATTATCTCCTGTAATCCTGTTACAAATCTTGTGTTAAGAAATGCTTATCGTACAACTTCAGGACAAACAACGCAAGTGCCAATGAAACTCTTTTTTTTCTTTTAAAAGCCAAAAGTTTAGAATACAAATTTAAATAATAGTACCCGTGGCAGAATAAACATAAATACATTATACTAACAAGAGGAGAGACTTACTATATTAAAATGAAAAAATAACTTATATGCATACACATTGTTTCAATGTATGTAAAGATTTACCTTAAAGAAGTAAATATTTGTCTATGTGGTGAAGTGCCCCGGATCAAGGCTGGTCTGCGTGCTTGAATTAGTAGACCCAGATCCCAAAACTGCAGTTTAGCGCTCTCGAACAAAGTAAAGGAGCAAAGGAGGTTTGGGAGCAAGAGCCCACCCCTTACCAAAGTGTTATTGAATACGTGACACAAATGCAAGATTACATTGAGGCTGTAATGCCATTTGTAAGGGAACATATGAGACAGGCTCAGGAGGCTCAGAGGAGCTTGTAGTAAGAGTGTTTCAGCCTGGTGATAGGGTTTTTAAAGCAAATTCCTAGCTACATGGCATGGGCCATATGGGATAATTGAGAGAGTAGGGGAAGTCAATTAAAGTAAATCAATCAGGTAGATGAAAGCCAGAGCAAATCTACCATGTAAATTTACTCAAAGCATGGAAAGATATGGAAGCTGTAGCAGCCATAAAACAATTTTCTCTGTCTAGGGGAAGAGAGCTGGACCATAGAGTAAAAATAGCAGACACATCTCTGAAAATCAGAAACGGGAGGTATGGTAATTTAAGTAAAAGCACAGGGATGTGTTCTCCACGGTACCAGGAAAAACCTATATCATAGAACCTAATATTTACACTGTGCCAGGGAAAAAGGTGCATTTAAAACCTTATAGGGTTCCAGAGACTAGGATGGAAGCCATTAGCCTAGAGGATAAAAAGATGCTCGAACTTGGGGTCATAGAGGAGTTGCATAGCGAATGGTCAAGTCCCATCGTGCTTGTAGCAAAGCTTGATGGGAGTATCCACTTCTGTAATGACTATCGGAAGCTGAACAGTGTGTCCAGTTTGATGCTTACCCTATGCCTAGGGTGGACGAACTTATAGAAAGGCTAGGTTACCTCACCACCATAGATTTGGCAATGGGCTATTGGCAGGTTTCCCTTACTAGGCGAGCCAAGGAAAAGACTGCTTTTGCTACCCTAGACGGCTTATTTCAATATACAGTGTTACCATTCGGACTGCATGCAGCAAAGGCCACATTTCAAAGAATTGGATATTGAGACCCCATAGAGACTAGGAATCACACTTGTGAAAGGTGGAAGCGGTATTAAATTCTATTAGAACCACAGGATTAACTGTAAACCCGAGCAAGTGTGCTACCGACTTAGAAGAAGCAAAATACTTGGGATATTCTATATGACTGGGTCTAGTCAAACCCCACATTTCTAAGCTGGAGGCCATACAGCTTTGCAGGAGAACCTCCCCTGAATCTTAACATAAGATTTGTTCTACAGCAGGCTTATGTTTTTGACTTGATTTTCAGAGATGTGCAAATTTACCATTTTAAAGGATAATCTCAATGTTTACTGACTTTTAGGCTATTCCCATAAAAGCTTATCTTGTTTTCAGCATGATAAGCTTTTACTTCTTTTTTTTCAGCATGGAATAAACATAATTTGCCTTTTGTGACAAACTGTTATTTCATGACATACAATATTTAAAGCTTAAGTGCATTGAAAATGTTTTTAGACCATAATTCACATAGATACACTGTCTATTTTACAACAAGGTTTTAGTGGTGACAGGAGGATCAGTGTGAAACTTGTAATTAACATGACACACAATGATATGTAGCATTAAAACACATCTCATATATATATAATAAAGTATCAGTATCTTAACTCATTGCAGCATCAAACTTGCCATAATATACAGTATAAGACGCGTGGCTCTCCATTAGGGTTGTTTATATTGTTTGACACTTGTCATATCCCTGTTACAATGGTTTACAATGATGGAGTCAGGAGCTTGCTAAAATGAATCCCTGTGTTTTGTTTGTTTTACTGGGTTGTTTTGGGTCTCATTCACGTCTGGTAAACTACCGTATTCCTTTGAAGTTAAAACACCCTCAAATTTAAGATGCAGCCCAAATGTCCCACCCTCAATTTGAGGAAACACTAAAACATCAAATAAATAACCCCAATTACTCATATGGAAGCAGTTTGCGGCCGTCTGCTATCACACAGAGCATTACAGTTATGTGCTGCTTCTCATTTCAAGTCGTGATTACTCACACCTGTTTTTCTCCCAATTTGTGAACTGTGGTATTGCTTGGCATGTCGAGAAATACGGGGGACTGATTTCCGATCTGTCCAAGCTGTTTGTTAGAAACGATGAAATTGTAAAAGCTTCTTTTTGAATTCCCCAGGAAGCTAACAATGCTTCTTTGTAAATGGCTGCCTGTATGTCATGGATGATTTGAGATCGGGCAGTGACGTCATCGTTCGTCTTTTCTCGGCAGTCAGTCACGTTGTTGTTCGTGTACTCGTGTAATCACGCTATTGTTGCCAGTTTTAATACACACATCACTATACTGTACTCGAATTTAAGATGCAGGATATTTTTGAAAAGCAAAAGATGGTTCAAAAAGTGCATCTTAAATTCGAAGGAATATGGTATCTTGCATTACTGAAGTATTATCGCCAAGTTTGCTCTATTCTGTCCTATTTATTGGGGTCAATTTCTGGGAACCTAGAACTAAGAGCTATGTACACGGTGATAGAGCCTTAAGCTGTTATGTCTCAAGACTTTGACATGTTCTTCCTCTAAGTGTATTCATTTGAACTGTTTTAACTATTAAGAACTTGGGAAGGTCTTGACTGTCTTGGCTGTGAAAAGGACTAATGCAAGTACAATGTTGCTGTTATTTGTGTTCTGTTCTATTGGTCCAATAAACAATAAAAATAAAACTTCTGTGTCTTGCAGCAGCGAGAGTCAGTAACTGTTGTACCATTTAAAAAGAGTGTCACCCATGCAATTAGCCATGATAAAACATTTGCATCAAATAGTTTTTTATGCTCTTAGGGTTGATTGCATTCTGTCACAATAATGAATAGGCTTTTCTGAATAAGGCCTACATTGATAGGAAGTGTACGTGTATGTTTTAATGCAAATTGTGCATTGTTGCATGTTTCCTTTTACAAGGTACTGTAGGCAAATAGAAGAAAAGCTGGTCCCAGGAGAGATATCCACAAGAATGCAGATTAAATATATGTTTAACATCTTTTTAATTACATTAAAAACCTCCTCCATCCTTTTTGGAGACTTCATGACATTTCTTTAGTGTAAATCATTATGCTCTCACTGTAATCACAAATGATGTCACTTTGGCCGAATTAAACTTGACAAGTGGTGGGTCTTCAAAGAGTTATCATTGATCAAAAGCAACAACATCTCCAGTCTGGATTTGAAATATAATACAAAATGTAATATAAAAGGTTTGATCACAATAATAAGAATAATTGTTATTCCATCTTGAGAAACTGGGAAGTTAACAAGACTGTTTAAAACACTACCAGCATGCCCCCCACATATTGCCGTTGGAAACAGAAAATGTATGTACATTAGGCACAGAGATTTAAATAAATACAGTTTATTATCTGTAAGTTATACTCTGATGAATTTGTCAGCACTTTATACCATAAAGGAAACACAAAAAGAACTTGACATAGTGGGTTTTTGGATTGGTTTCGGGGCAAGCTTGTCTCTGCTGTCTTAGACGGGAATGGAAGTACTTTCCATGGGATGGTTTTATAGGGACAATGCACATTTTTGGTTCTGGTGGTTACAACCCAGTTAAGTGGACATGTTTCTACAACAGCCTAAGTGTGAAAGCCATCAGTGCAAGAACTTCACAAGTCCTACTTTTTTTTATATAAACTGATTTGTAAAACAAATTTATTTGATATGTACCATGAATACTAAGAAAAGGCTCTGCCACTTATTATGTCTATAATTGAGATATGAATGTTGCACCAGACTGCAAAAGATGGTGGTGATACAGAAGGTGGTGATAAAATGTGACAAAATAGGATTTAGTTCCTGGATATCTATACCTAGGAATATGCCACTTTTGTGTAATTTTTTTCTGTCCCGAATCACAGTTCCCATATATCTTAATATGGATTTTTTCCACAATAGGTTTTCATATGTATGGATCAGGAGAAGTACTCCAAGGTTCACATTTTCAAAGTTTGGGCTCATAACGCTGGAAATTTGTATATAGTAAGTGGACTAGTTCATATAAAGAAACTAAGGATTTTATGGCTAAGCATAATAAGAAAATTCTACAATAAATATTATTTTTGCAGATGGGATTCAAGTAAATCCAGATTTTGATCAGGCACAGCAGTCGGGTTTGGTCACTGTCCTTAGTAATGGGGTCAGTGATTTCCTGCTGGGAAGAAAATATCTTAGACAGCTGAGTATTCACTGCAGGCCTCAATGTCAGTAATAACTGGCGCTCACTTCAGAGAAATCTGAAGCTAATCCTAACTGAATAGATGTTGTAAGAAACAGTGTACAGAGTGCTTATTAAAATAATTAATTTTAGACATTCATCTAAAAAATAATCCTATGTGGTTTACTATTGGAAAACTAGCGGATCAACTACTATTACCAGTTTGTGATAATGGAGACATAATGTCCCTGAATATCAAAGCTTTTCCGACCATCGAGGAGGGATTTTCTGGTGGTTTTAACTGTCCAGCTGTTTTTCATGTTCCGAGCAAAAATCAAGTATGACCAGGGAAGATGAGAACAGTCACAAAACCCCAATTCCGACAGTATGAGTAATGATGCAAATGAACTGGGTACCTAATTAGCATACCTCCCATGCAAAAATCAAAAGGGTTGGTGTGGTCGAATTTAGTCTTTTCCATCTAAAGTGGTTCCACCTGTTTCAAAGTCTCCTAATGAAGGTGGTAACCTAATTGAAACAGGCCCTGTGCTAAAATAAAAGGGTCTGATGTGGGTGGAGTGACTCTTTGACATTATTAATAATGGTGGAGCCCAATGTGCTGCTAGGGACTGCTGCGATTTTAGAGGATGAAAGCGATAATGTAGCTAGCTCCCCCCAGTATGGACTTGCAGGTGATGCTGAAGGTATACCCCACAGGTGTATCGTCAAAGGGCCACCTGTTTGGACCTTACAGAAGAGCAAATGTTACGAAGATATCGAATGGATAAAGCTACTATATTGTATTTATGTAATGAATTTAGAGGATTTAGTCAAGCACACTGAGGGGTCATGCATTGCCAGTATCACTCAAGATAACTGCAGTCTTGTCACTGTTTGCCACAGGTTCCTTCCAGACTCCAGTAGGTGATGCATTTGGGATCAGGCAGATGTCAATGTCGAATTTTATGTCTTAGGTTACGGCTGCTTTAGTAAAGAGGTCACAAAAATAGATCTGCTTTTCACATACACTACAGCAGGAGAATGAGTTAAAATAATATCCTGCTGGGAGCAGTTGATTTGTACACATGTGGCCCTGCGTGCTTCTGTTATAAATACATTCGATTTTTACGATAGAAAAAAATTCCATTCAATGAACATGCAGGTGTTGTGCAGTACCACCTGCCACATTATGCATGTGTGTGCCAAATTCTCTGGATCAAGCCAATTCATCATTAAGTAAGTGGTTTGAGACATGCCCCATTGTCAGTGATTGGCTCATAGGTGATAGTGTCTATAGTAAAGAAGTTCTAGCTTAACATCTGTAAATCGGGGAGTTTTGACACTCTCTAAATTTACATTTTTTTTCTTGTTCTCTCTGTCCTAATGTACTTGCTTAATATGTTCTATTAAATGCATATTCTCTTTCTCCAATCTCCTGAAACACATGCCTGTTTTGGTTTTCTCCACATTTACTATCTCCCAATCCCACCTGTCTACTGATTTGAAATCCTGAATTGCAATAAAAACTGTAATTTGTGTCATTAACATATAGGTTTCTCATTTAAAGGCTGAAAACTATGATATCGGAAATAGAAAATTTGCTTTGTGGTTTATTAGCTGCTAACAGACACAAGTAAGTGAACTCTTATAGTAGTTCAGCTGGTCGTAAATGAAAACATGTTTTAAGGGTTCAACATACCATACTGTATCTCCTAGCATAGTCGTTAGTATAAAAATGATTTTAGGGTTTTTTTAGCACTATTGGATAAGACTTAATTACAGTAAGATGTACTTTATTGTGTAATGGTTTATATCTTTAATAATATTATGTCAATGGGATTTTATTAGTTTTCTCTTTTGAATAGTGGTTCAATGCTCTTCACAGCTCCTTGGCAAGTTACATGCATCCTGAAGAAATGCAATGCAGATGGTCTTGTTATATTTTCTGTAGGATTATCAATCAAGAAAACTCTTCTTCCATTACATGCCATGGATTTTGCTACCAAATAACATTAGATTCTGACAGACTGTAATTTTTTTTTTTGATTCACAGTAAGTGAAACATGTGGAAGTTTATTGAGCTATTCATTTTTGCGTATTAACTGAATATGAATGATTGGAATAATGGATCATTGATGGATTATTGCATCTATAAATGGGAAGCCACTGGAAAATAGCTGTATGAAATCTAATCTGTTAAAAAAACAAGTTACAAATATTATTTTTTGTATAGTTTTAACTATTTATAGTTTTAACTCATGAGCTATTAAGACTGTTTTAATAGAAGAATAACATTTAGTCTGTATACTTACCATGTTCTTGAATATAGTTCTGTCTTTAAAGTTTTGTTAGTAGGACCCATTGACAGGGGCGGAACCTGGCGCTAGTTTCTAAGTGCAGGGGTGCCACTGCAGGAGCCGCTCAGTGCTCAGCGGTTGGGGTTTTGGTGATCAGGAATCCCTGATTGGCTGGGGGACATACCCAGGGAGCACCAGACCATTAAAGAAGTGGCCATGCTACACACTGGGATGCTGTGCTGCGCTGGTGCTTCACTGGGTCTTCGAAATGTCTTCCGTGTTCACCCGAAAGGTGAACGTCAGAGACAGAGAGAGAGAGAGAGAGAGGTCACTGTGTGAAACTTCAAACCAGTAAGCGTTTGTGAACTCTGACAATCTGCAAAAAGGGAGTCACAGTGTGTGTAACAAAGGAACAATCCCCAACCAGTATAGCGAGGGTTTGCAGTGTATCATACTCTGCAAGCAGGACCCTCCTTTTTAGTGGAGGTAGCACTTTGCCGTCTTCACGGCACCTTTTATTTTCTAGCTGTGTTGTGAACAGTGGTTTGTTTTGTATGTATTAAATCCTACACTAGGTGAACCACGTAATTGCTTCTATAAAATCTGTGCCTGGTAATACAACCTGTGTTCCTGTGTGGCACGTCAAGTGCAATTTTTGTATTCTGTATTTAAAACAGAGAACAATCCACACTCGTAAAATAACCCCCTGTTACAGACCCTTAAATAGGATTTGATTGCGAGAAGAGTACTCTGGAGTAAAAAGCTTGCTTGATGGCCTATCTGGCTGTAATTAATATGAATATGCATCCACTTGAAGAGCTTGTTTATGAAACTGTAGTGCATCAAATAACAATGTCCTTTTGTGTATGCTGATAACACCTTCTTCAATATACTTTTTTTCTTCCAAATAACAATGCTACAGGAAGAAGAAACACTAGGGCACACCCCAGTTTACAGTCTACATTGTAATTCATCGTCACAGACATGGAGTTGCATTGGAGATTGCTCTCATTGCCATGATAATATTGTAAACATGTAGATTGACTGACAGCTTAATTTGCACAGTAATGAGATCTGCCTGTAACATAATAAATGGTAATTGCACTGGCCGGTGAAGGGAAATGATGTCTCTGTCAAGCTGTTTCGTCCAAAAACAGACAGCAAATGATGAAGCTGACTTGCCCTGTAGTGAATCTCACTGCCGTGTACCTCAATGAAGAATGGTTGCACCTTAAAATTGCACAATACATGTTTAATGCTACTTGTGGAAATCCAATTTTCTTCCAGTAGATGTGGACAGGTAAGGGTGTTAAGGGGGGAGCAGTATGAGCAGAGGTGATAAGGACCGCTGAGACAAGAACAACAGACTGCATGTTGCAGTGAAGAACAGCAATTTATTAATGAGGCACCAAAATGGAGAAAACAAAACTATATACAGCAAAATAAACATGAACAAGATACCAGTGGTGTTCTACTGACTAGTGGTGCAATAGCTGAACACCCTTCTCTTAGCTTGGCGCTACTAAGAGTCTCTCAGGAGGTATTTATAGCAGGCTACCCAGCTAGGCTCCTCCCCCCCTGGAACAACCTAACTAATAAATGTAATATTTTAGAATAAACAACAGATAGTTTTCATTTTCCTTACTTTATATAAGACATTTTACACACAAACATATCCAAAAGCGGTTTATTCCGATAGCACAGTTAAAAAATACATTTTCCCTTTTTTTATTTTCCAAGGTCAAAACCTCCCCCTCTACTTCTAAAGGTGTGCTTGCCCGGCCACTGTAATTTAATGTGTGGTTACATAGTAATTACATTGTAAATTCAGTGTAATTACAAAATGCGCAAACCACTGACAAGTGTTCCTTTTGTAATGAAACATGTTTTTGCATGTAACAACATAACCGTGTGTAGAATTACTGTATTACCGCTGTGTAATTACAGACTAGTTAGAGACCGTACTAACTTGTAGAAACTTGTTGTAGAAGTTTGCAGCACAACAGAAACAAACCAAATTATGAAAGTTTAGAATACTTTTGGAATAAAGAAGATAGCTGGTTCCAGGCTATTGTGTGCAATGTTAATCTTATTGGATCTGTCATCATCATGTTAAAGGATATTTGCACTAATTCTACTAATTTTATAAATATTATATACTGTATATTAGTCTGGAGACTGCTATCTTATACTTAATGTTGTAACTCAACTGTAAAAATATGTTTATTAAATAAAGAATATTCCAACATTTGTAATTTATAATCATTCATAATCATTTGAATGGATAGTCTCATTTGCTATTGACATATATTTATTACTTACCTGTGAATGTATTAGTAAAGAACAAGAAACTGTCTTGTTACTGTTATTGCTATGAAAACAAATACATAAAAAATAATACATGCATAAACATTTTAGTGTATTCTGTGCTTGATCATTCAGTAGGCTAACTGGAAATTTCACAGCAATCTTGCATTCCAGTTTTTCTTTCCCCAGCTTCCTTTCTAAATAAAGTGCTTCCCTGCAAGAAGGAAAAGTTAATTCAATTTTCAGCCTCTGCCAGTCTTTAGAGCTATACTGCCAATTTGGTGATTATTTTGCCCAACCAAAAAAAGCCCCAAGTGTGTCTGGGAAACTAAATCTTGTCTTAAATAGTGCCATGAGTGAAATACAAAAAGAAATGTTTCCCAGTGTGCAGGTTTTAAAATTATGATTTTCTTGTGGCCTTCCATTCCCTGTAATTTCCCTGGTGCCGCCTGTAGGAGGCTGTCACTGCACTCTGCCACAGACAGTTGCAAGTCTGGGACAGGAGCCATTATTTCACAGCCAGAGGGCTTTAGTGCCCACTACCCTGGATTGGAAACAGGCACCCGCCCCTGCTGTTCAAACTTGGCTGTGTCTCTTTTCCTACTCCTGGGAGGAAACAACTTACTTTCAGGGTGGAAAACGACCAGTCTTTATAATAATAATAATAATAATAATAATAATAATAATAATAATAATAATAATAATAAACTTTATTTTGTGTAGCGCCCTTAAAAGCAATCATCTCAGAGTGCTTCACAATTAATAGTACAGCAATAAATAAAAAGATTATACATAAAAAAGCACAAGGAAATAAAACAATCATAAAAATCATAAAAACGCCTTTCTAAAAAAGTAAGTCTTTAAATTAGCTTTAAAAACACTCACGGAAGCTGAGTCCCTGATCTCTAGTGGAATAGATTTCAATAATTTGGGGGCATAACAACAGAAGGCCCTGTCGCCAGTAGAGCACAAGGAAACAGGCGGGACACACTGAGATGAGCAGAGCGGAGGTTGCGAGTTGGAGTGTAAAAAGATAAAATATCTGACAGATAAGTCAGAGCTAGCCCATGAAGAGCCTTATAATTAAAATGTTAATTATAACATTTTAAAATCAGTTCTGAATCTGATAGGCTGCCAGTGCAAGGCCTCCAAGATAGGAGTAATGTGATCTTTTGAGCGGGACCGAGACAAATTGAATTTTAGTGAGGATGCTATTAGACACTCCAGCAAGCAGGGCTTTACAGTAATCTGTACAAAAATGTCCCTGATTTCCTGCTTCTTCATCCTCCTCAACCCCCAATTTACTATACTTTTCCCTCTGTTAAAATGTTAACCCCAACACTTCCCAAAAATACAGATATTTACAGTATGTCTGATCTGAACAATCAAAACACAGTTTTACATTCACTGTTCTGCTTTTCTTAATTAAATCATATTTGTTGGGAAACCAGCAAATCACGTTGTATTAAATGCATTTAATAGGAGATTCACGATAGTCTCTGCAACTGTCTACTGTACTCTTGGCCATTCTTTTCTCTTCAGTTTCTATAACCTTATTCTTTACTTCCCAAAAGTAGTCTTCACAACTCTCCATCCCTCCCTTGTCTCTCCATCTTTCCCTCTTTACCTTTCACCCTCTCTCATGTATATTTTGCGCCACCCCACTGGCACTTCGGTCTACTCTCAGTTTTTCCACCACGACCAAGATCTGTGAAACTCATAACCTTTGCGTATACATTTTCTTCTAACAATCCCTTCTTAAGAGAACCAGATACAGAGGGCTGTTTGGTCTATAATTTATAGAACCCTTGGCAGCCATCTAGCAAAAAAGCAGGTTTTTTCACTGTTGACCCCCAAGGAAACCTAGTTGGCAACCACTGATAACTACTGTTCTGAGCCAAGACTTCAATATACTGCCAGTAAAGCCCTAACAGATCGTTTTCAGCGATATTCTGTACTCCAGCAAAAAACAAAACTTCTTACTGATTTCTTTTTTGTCTTTACATCTTTTGTAGAAAGTTACACGTACATCCAGGTTTATAATAATGGTACGACATGGCTTCCATACTTAGTACCGCCTTGCAATCTTGTGTTGAGCTGCAGTTGTTGTATCTATATCCAGGCTTCTCTCACATTGATTGGACATTATATTGCTATTGAGGATCAGTCATGGGGCCTCATTCACTAAACAGCGGTAAATTACCAGAATTACTGCGTGCCAGGGGGAAGCCTAATTATATGCACAAATAAAGCGAGCTAAATGATTCATTTGCAAGTTGTCACAACGCGCAGAATTCAGCACACAGAATTCAACACGTGGAATATTCAACATGCATGAGGTTTACACACAGCATTATGTGTGTGTGTATATATATATATATATATATATATATATATATATATATATATATATATATATATATATGTGTGTGTATATATACTGGAAAGAAAAGGTAAGTACGATTCTGAGTTTGTCACAATGACAGCGACCAAAGAGGACAAGAGGACAGAGTGAGGAATCTAAAGTTTACAGACCTGGAGCTAAATGTATTAGCAGAGGAAGTGAAGGGGAATTATGAAAGGCTTTTATTATTATTATTATTATTATTATTATTATTATTATTATTATTATTATTATTATTATTTATTTCTTAGCAGACACCCTTATCCAGGTCGACTTACAATTGTTACAAGATATCATATTATTTTTACATACAATTAAATTTTTTATTTTTTTTTTACATTAATGTCAATGAAACATTAAGGACAAAAATGTGCTCCGTAAGAGGAGGGCAGGGGTCTTGTCCCAAATCAGAGCGTCCTGCAAGATAGATCTAGAGAATGTATCTTTGGAGATTGAACCATTCCCTGATTCTTTAGGCCTTCCTGGGGGCCGTATAGGATTCTATGTATTTTTGGAAATATATAAAAAACAAAAAAAATAAATAAAATAAAACAGGTGTTGTAGGAAATTCATACTGACTCTGTGTGATCAAGTTACTTTCCGTAGCCTTATCCAAAATACAATAACTCTGTTGTTTAAATCTGTATTATTGTCTTAAAGCTTCAGCTAATCCTCACTATTCTTGTTAAGTATGGATCTTCCTTTACCTGCAGATTTAATTATTATGTTGTTTTTCTCTCCAGTTGGCTACAATCACTTTCCACTAGTTTACTAAAAGTACTTAATGTTGGACTCAATACACCTACTGGAAAAAAGTAGATTTTTTTTCCTAAAGTAATCAAGTGGCTTGGATTCTGTAGCAGTAAGAGGTTTTAAAAAGCTAAGATGAACTTTTCATAAGTGTGCTGCCTCTTCAGCTGATATGATTCTGGTTCACAATGTGTCAACAAGCAGTGTCAAACAAGAAGGAGATTGCAGAGTCAAAATAGACTAAATCATTAATAATCTCATCAGTTCACTTCACTGTAATATAATTGACTGATTCTTTGATCTGTTACAATCTTGACAGCGATGTCTGCTCTTTGTCTACCTTTTTCAATTTTAAAAAGACTTCTCATTCAGCATTTAAAGACAATGCATTACTTGAGATGTTGAGTCTCTCCAATATAATGTTTGGTTGCAAGTATTAAAAAACATCAACGTTAGTATACAAACAATTAAAAAGCTAGTCCCAGTCTATAGTTTACTTGCCAAAATGGCTATTGTTTTTTTTTCAGCTTTATAAATATGGTGAGCTGATTTTAAACATAAGCAATAAATCATACCAAACAGCACTGAAGTACAAAACGAGAATAAATCGCTTGTATTATATCCAGATATAAATTGAGTACTACTGACAGCAAAGTATCCATTCACACACATGGATGCAATCAAGGGTAAGGCCCTTATACTGTGTACAAATAATACCATTGTGAAATTCAACAACGGGAAATGAAAAGGCTATAGTGGCCTTCTGCAAAAACAGAAACAATTTCATATCAAATAAAGTGCATGTGGAATGGTTTATATTTATACAATTGCATGAATCCATTCTTACATAGCAGTACAAATCAAATAAAGTATATACGTCACTCACAGTACCTATCTGGTTATGTTGAATTGACACATCTTCAATGCATATCTTCCACATATGCTTATTTATTAGCTAGAGGTGATTTTTTTTTACTAAAAAAAAAAACAACAGCAACAAACAAACTTGAATTTAAACCATCAACGTTTTTTTCTGCCAAATTCCAAACTAGATAAAGATTGCATTCCAAACAAACCAAACACAAATAAATGAAGTCGAACATACACGTGGAGATTAAATACCCTCCATTACCAATGTGTTTGTAACTTCAAGGTTGCACTGTATATAGTTCCAACTGAACTCTCTCAGCTACCTTTCAGCTTTAATACATGGCTTTGAATGGGGAAGCAAACAGCTGTGGAATGTGAAAACATCTGTTTATAATTGTTTTGAGGTAAACTTATATCACTATAAGACCATATAATAAATAGTTGTATAACCCAAAATAAATAAATAAATAACAAATCTGTCTGAATGCTGACTGTGAAGTATACAAAAACTGCTGACAACGGGATCAGCGAATACAAGCATTCACTGCACGTATTTTCTTCTGCAAGGTGATTGATAACCGTATGAATAGTCGAATTAAAACAGGTTTCTGATTTCATAGACTTGACCAAAAGGGTCAGAGCTAGGAAGGAAGCAAAGGGAGCTGACAAAATGTAATTGAATCGCTTTCATGAAGTCTGAGACTACATGAATCATGTAGCTGTTCTGTAACTCCTATCTTTAGAACTTAAAGGTGATTTTGAGTTATATTTATTTCCCTCCTATATATTTCACCTCATAACATTTTACAGTTAAAAGCCCAGTCTTTATTCCCCTGCTTATCTTTGCTTCAAAGTATATTTTCCTCAGTATTACTAAGGCCCTCTGTTTAAATGCATATTTAATATAAGGTTACCTTGACAGTGGTTCAATACACTAAAGAACTGTAATATAGAAACTGTTATAGGAGTGTTTTTGCTAACCTGCCTTTCAGGATTTGTTACAGCAATACTCTAGATAAATTCATCATCCTAAATTTGTCATTGTCACACTGTTATCTATTTTGTTCTCTCTGTGGCATTTTGCATATATTAAAATTCAAAAATACACCAATGAGGCACGGGTTTAGAGAACTTAGTTGAAGCACAAAAAGCATAATTTATTTTGCTTTGATTAGGCATAACAAATTTCACAGATATTTGCAGATAATATGTGAAGGATCTCCACACTCAGGGGTGATCTTCAGTAGAACTTTTAAAACTGTTTTACCCTACACTAGCTTTAATTCATTAGGTGCATCTAATAATGTAGTTCTCTCAGAGTTTCCACTGCTAAAGCAGCTGTGAGAGCCAGAAACACCATTAGAGATCACAAGAGGAAAGATTTGTATCTTTTCTGATTAATAACATTATGTTACCAGATGTGAACTTAAAATTACCCAAACAAAAAATATACATTTGATTGCAAGGTGGATATCCTTTTTGAATCATTCCAGTGAAACATTTCCATCGTGTAGAGTTTTAATATATATATATATATATATATATATATATATATATATATATATATATATATGCACATTAATTAAAATAAATGCGTACAATAATTAAAATAAATGCGTACATACCAGATCTTTCATTAGTTTAATTTGTGGTCCTGTGGAACAATAAATATACAACTGGATGCAGAGTGCTTCATTGGAATATAAATATAGCCTTCATTGTTCTATCTTGGCAATTCTAATATTATAATAATACAATTAAAAATCCTAGTGGGTTGGCTCTCCATCATTTATAGGCCACAACTCACAAAGAAAATGTGGTTTTAGCAAGAGAAACAAAATGAGCTGAATGTTAATGTTTTGTTTCCTTTTTAATTCATTATTATTTATTATTACTTATTTTTATTTATTTCTTAGCAGCCACCCTTATCCAGGGCGACTTACACTTGTTACAATATATCACAGTACAACGTATCACATTGTAGAATATCACATTACAGATAACAGCAGTTATAAAGTACAGTAAAATTAAATTAAGAGCCCGTAATAAATACTATAAATGGATAAGGATGATTTCAAATAAACTGATTTCAAACTGAATACAGTTACTGAAAATAGTAATAATTAAAAGCAGTAGTAAAATATGGAGTAGTTCAGTGCAAGTACTGGTACATTTGGGTGACATACAGTCCATTACAGTTGAGAGTTGAGGTTTATAGATGCTGTCTGTACTGAATTCATGAAGAAAATCAAAGTAAGGGTGAATAGCATTGTAAATTATGGTTTTCTTGCTTGTAGGATTTATCCCCGATATATTTGAGTTTGATTTTATTTGAAGTACTTTTAAACTATGGGTACTATGAATATCAGTGGTGGCCAAATAAAAATGGGGAGGCACAGAAAAGGCGGGGGGGGGGGGGGGGGGGGGGGGGGGGGGGTGTTGGGGGCTGTGGCAGTAGAATCTTATTATTGTATTCTATTTGACAACACTTCTCATATCATCTTAACATGTTACCCCAATTTGGTTATTAAATGCATTTTCTCCACTAGCCAGCAGAGAAAATAAAATTAGCCCATCATAGTTTATTCTGAAATTAGCCCATCATAGTTTATTCTAATAAACTTAACTGTTACACACTGCCAGAGTATGTTTAAAAATGCACTGTATACAACATTAATATATGGCATTTAGATTTCAAGACCACATCACAGGGAATGATTTGTCAAATTTCTTCTGGCAGAAAGACATTCAGTACAAAATATATTTTAGGGATGACAGCAGACAGAACCTGTGATAGAAAAAGCAGAGATAGTGACACGCCCCCGTCAAATCACACCCTGCTAACATACTTAGCAAAAAAAACAAAACAACAATCTTAATAAAGACAGGAGAAAGGCAGACAAAAATCAAGCACATCCTATCCACTTAAACATAAATAAATGACCAACAAAATACCTATAGACCGTTCTGTACCAAGTGGTGGCTGGAGACTTCTAAAGGCCTGGACACACCATCACGTTGCGTCGCGTCACCTAGCATCAATTTTTGATATAATGGGTTTCTCATGTACCCTCACACACTAGGGCAGCGCGTCCATATTTCTCCCAGAGCAATTTTTGATTTTGTTCCTTTGGTTACTTATACTATTAATGTATTTTTAAAATGTGAACTTTTGGCATTATAAATGAGATGTACCGTATTACTTTGAATTACCGCCACCTTTGAATAAGCGCCGCGCTCAGATATCAGATTTGTAATAGACGCCGCCCTCGATAAATGAGCCATGAAGGAAATACGCCAACACAGAGATCATCTACTGTGCAAGCAATACGCCAATCTTGGTGGCCCACAGGACAGGGAAACACTTGGTAGAATTGAATGCATTGTTATTTGTGAAAAGAAACAACAGGAATACATGACACTAGGCAAATGATCAGAGTTGGATCTTGGAAGGAGAGATCTGGTCAGTTAAAAAAGGCTCCATCTTAAAGTAACATAAAAAGTGAGCAACAAAAAGAAGGGAAGAAGAGGAAATACAATTGATTAGTGTAATGTATTTTTTTAAAATATTATTATTAAACCTTGTGTCACACCACAAGTGCATAGCAAAGTATCTTATACCCAAACTCTTTCCTATGTCAAGCATGTAATGGTCTTCTTGCATGCTTCATGGTGAGAAAAGAGAAGTGTTTAAGCTGGATTTCAGTGTTTTGGTTTTAACATCTTCTTGATCAAATTCTAAGGTCCAATACCAACCTGCAATGATGATGTCTGACAACTGTATGATATCTGCCATTTCACAATTCATGACTGCTTTAAAAAGCAGTATTAGGATGCAATCTCAAATTCGTGACTTGCACTCATTAATATTATTAACACTCCAAGTTGGGAATCAAAGCAATATTTCTACTACACACGTGTCTCTTTAGTGCATTGTTTTGTCTTTAATGTATGCTTAATGCCAGGGAGTGCCTTAATTTAAAACTGGGCCAAATTTTAGCATGCAAGATATAATGAATAGTAAATTCCTTCATATACCGAGGGGCCTATGCATAAGACAGTTAATTTCTAATATTGAGGAAGAGGTTAAGAATTGTTTGTGAAATAATATATACCTGTACTACTATATTGAGAGAGTTTTCTTGCAGCTTTTTGATTACATTTGATTATCTGTGACAACAACAGGAAATTCTGCTTTTTTTAATAAAACATTGCTTTACAGACCAATTGTAGTTTTAGTTTTATTCCTGTTTAAAGTTTTAAAACACTGTGTTCCAATGTATGTGCACAGCACAAAGCTTCCTTTAAATACGAACAGAAGATCATCTGCTTCACGGCACATTTCTCTCACCGCAGCACTAATGCCTTCTAAATATGAAGAGAAAGGTCTTTTATTACCATGATGGAATACACTGTTCCTCTTGTGTACATTTGGAAAGTTTGTCCCCAGACAGGAAGACAACTCTAAAGTACCAAAAGTATTGTTTTCTTACCTGTTATCCAATTTCAAAACATTTAAATAATGAATCCAGGTAAACAAGTACTCTGTTGATAGGGTTTGTTTTTTCCATAGCTGTCTTTAAGAACTGTTTGAAGGAATATTTTATTAATTACTTTTTTTAAAGATTTTTCAATTCCTGTTTTAGAAAGGGTTAGAAGTTTATCCTCATTTTTGAAAGCTGTTTAACCTAAGAGAATGTTTAGAAACGCTCTTTAAAACAGCGCTTAAAGTTTTGTGAATATGGCTGCATTACGGTTGCCACTGACCGTTTTTTGAGCAGACATCCGGTTTTAAGGGAATTTGTACAGTGTCCGGTTCTTGCAAATCTTGCTTACTCACTGATCATTGGCGTTTGCGTATTTCCATTCTTTGCTGAGCCAGTCCTGTTTTAACACTCCACTGAGCAAACGTTTATTTTTTTATGATCGGTTCATTAAGTTTGAGAACTGCACTAAAATGTATTCTGCGTTATTTTGCCATTCACTGCTTAGCGGGTTATGATTACTGAGCATCTACTGTATATTTAAAAAGAAATCACGCATAGCCCAGCACAGCAACACAGCAATTAGAAGTCACAGGAGTCACTCCAGCCATGTTAGAATAAGGCTGGAGGAAAACTACCATGACTACCAATACTGAACCAAACTTTATGGGAAATCTAGGGTATTACCACAGCTATCCCAGCTGTTTCTGCGCCATAATAATAATAATAATAATAATAATAATAATAATAATAATAATAATAATAATTTCCATTACATGAGAGTAGGTGTTAAAACTGCATGCTGATATTTATTATCAAACCTTTATTTTACTAGGAAATCACTTTGAGATTAAAACCTCTTTTGCAAGTGAGACCTATTGGGCTCAGCTTTCACCAAGAATAGGCAAAGTACATAGTAAACAAAGATGGATCTTGAAACTCAACATACTTGTGTGGAATGAACTAGGGAATCCACTTTGTTTGAACTCTGTAGCACATTTTTACTATGTTTCTCCATGATTTTTTTTGGCTGAATGACATATGTAATAACCATACATGGCCATTAGGGACCAAGTTTGGATAGATAAAATAATACAAAAAACTGACAATACAGCATGGCCTAGCAGGCTAAAAGACTGGTCAAATCCCAATGATGTTTTACTTTTACAATTTTTTTTTTTATGTATGTATTTTTTTTTTAAAAAATGTGCGTCTGACCAAACACATTTCACATGTAAAACAAATGATCAAGTTAGCATAAAGGATGCAGCCATAAAATTTTGTGATATCTACAAAAGATGCCAAGTCAGAAAAAGGGTCAGCCCTGTAAACATGTACAGTACAAGTGGTTGTTAAACTTGGCCCCCGCATTTTTATTTATGTTGTTCCAACTGCAATAAAAATTACATCTTTATATGGCTAGACCCTTTTTGCTAACTTGACTTTTTGTACATTTGAAATGTTTTGAATTTGACTGACAGATTAGAATGTACATTATAGACATTGAGGAAAATACGAATCAGACAGGAGGAAACAATTAGACATTGGCCTGCTGCTTACTATGTGCTAGAAAGGCACACGTACTAACAGTCTAAATGATCTCAATTTATCCCCAGTGTTTCTCATGTTCTCATTTTTTCTATGATTATTACAAGTCAAACCAGAGTGGCTATTCCAAGTTGGCTTTTCAATTACGGGGGTGGAAGATGAGGGAGATATTTCAAGATATGGTCATATTTAAGAACTCACTCCAACAGAAAAGCTAAATTCTTTTAAACAATATTAGCCTGGACATTATGTGTCCCTAGCCAATACATATCCAGTTAAAAATGCTGTCTGTTCAAAGCAATTCTTAATTCCTCATAACTAGGAAGTTAAATCAAATGACACTGGGGGGGGGGGGGGGGGGGTGATGTATTTTAAAAAAGCGGAGTGGCTTTGAGTAAAATCTTAACAATTATATTTAGATTAGGAAACCTCTCAAGTTAATAAAAGTACATTTTCCACCAAAAAAAACATGCAGTTATGCTGTCTTTGATTTTCTATAAATGATTACATAAACTTATACTGTAAATTATAAATTATATAACCATCTCTAGTGCAACTCTTCTTCTAGATATAAAGTTGCATGTTTGCATTTCACTTGTGCGTGTGAAATACGGGAGTCTTGTCATGTGGTGTCAAAAAGTCTATCGGAAAACATGGCTTCTGTTTAGTACATTAAATTGATTCTGGGCGGAATACCTTCCTAAGGCTTTTCAAATAAAGTTTGTGCTTCTTACACTAACAAATATGAATATTAATAAACATCCTAAACCATATTAAATTCCATTCAAGTGACATATTTTGGCTTATGTACTAAGGGGCTACAGTAAAGTGGTGGCAGTTAAAGGTTTTCAGCAGTAGTGGAATCAGCTGACATGCATATTCCTATATAAAATAACTAATGTGTTAAAGCAAATGTATTTGTTTTACTTTTTGGAAGGAAATTAGAATTAGACAAAGTAGCTTTCCACACAATGCCAAAAATTACTTCCTGATTTAAAAACAAGGTATTTAAGTAATAGTGCCCGTTGATGAAGGCTCTACAGTATGCAAAGTATTTATTGGTGGATAATAAAATGAATTTGGACCAATTGTGTCTTTGTTTAGTATTTACTGTCTAACAGATGTAAACTAATGTTGTTGAAGCTGACACCCTGGGATCCTTCAAGCTGCTTGATGAGATTCTGGGATCAATAAGCTACTAACCAAACGAACAAGATGGGCTGAATGGCCTCCTCTCGTTTGTAAACTTTCTTATGTTCTTAAAATTGCAGACAGTCAGAAAGAAAAAGCCAGTACTTGCGCGAATTGTTTTTAAATTTGATTCACAGGTGATGCGGTGACGTTCCAGCGGGCATCTACTGTGTATTAATGCCCGCTATAGCTGGAAGCTGATTGGCTGATGATACTGAATCATTTCTAATATTTTTTTAAAGAATGTTCACAAAATAATTATCATAAACAAACCAAACTAATCCTCTTCCCTTTGTATAATGTAGAAAATAACAATCCCAGGAAAAGTTCCCTTGAATAACACACTGAATATTCTGCCATATTCATTCCCATTTACAGTATCATTTTTCTTTTTAAAGTGGATGCAGTTGCGAAACAGTGAAAACAAGTCTTAGCACTTGTGTTAGGGTAAGAAACAGGAATAATGACATCTTTATCTCTAAAGCTCTGGATTATCGGTTAATAGATGTACTTAGGGCCCAATTACAGATATGCAACAAACATGCAACTAATAGCACCACTGTTTTCATGTAACACTACAATTCACTACAAAGTAATATTTAACTTTAATGTTTATCTGAAAGTCAGTTAATGATGACGGCTGCTGGTAAAAAGCTGCCTATTGTTTATATTGCAAAGCAGTATCAGTAGTGTGCAAATATATTTCTGAGACTACAGTATTTCAAAGACTGCAGTAAGAGAATCTTTTACACCCTTCGACTTTAGATTGGTGTTAAACTCTATACTGTCATACGGTCCAGCGCTCTGCCACTACCAGGATATTCCAACCAATTTTAAATCCTCTTGTGTTAATTTACTTGTACTGTACAAGGTAGAAATGTGGCGTTCATATAGAGGCTATTGTGTGTGTGAGTATGTATGTATGTATATATATATATATATATATTGCAAAAGTATTCAGACCCCTGACCAATTCTCTCATATTACTGAATTACAAATGGTACATTGAAATTTCGTTCTGTTTTATATTTTATTTTAAAACACTGAAACTCAAAATCAATTATTGTAAGGTGACATTGGTTTTATGTTGGGAAATATTTTTAAGAAAAATAAAAAACTGAAATATCTTGCTTGCATAAGTATTCAACCCCTGTGCTGTGGAAGCTCCCAGTTTATACCGATGAAAGAAATTGTCCTAAAGAGGACACAATTACCTTACCATTGGCCTCCACCTGTGAACCATTAAAGTTGCTGTCACATTTTATGGATAAAAACCCCACTGTTGAAGGATCATTGGTCAGGCTGTGAATCTGAAGGAAAATGAAGACCAAAGAGCATTCTACAGAAGTTAGAGATAAAGTAATACAAATGCATAGATTAGGGAAAGGGTACAAAATAATATCCAAGTGTTTGGATATCCCAGTGAGCACAGTTGGATCAATAATCAGGAAGTAGAAGCTGCATCACACCACCCAGGCACTGCCAAGAAAAGGCCGTCCCTCAAAACTCAGCGCTCAAACAAGGAGACTTGTGAGAGAAGCCACAGAGAGGCCAACAATCACTTTGAAGGAGCTACAGAGTTCAGTGGCTGGGAGTGGAGTAATGGTGCACCAGTCAACCATATCAAGAGCTCTGCATAACACTGGCCTGTATGGGAGGGTGGCAAGAAAGAAGCCGTTACTCAAAAAGTACCATCTGAAAGCACGTCTGGAGTTTGCCAGAAAGCATGAGAGTGACCCAGCTGCGATGAGACCAAGATAGAGCTTTTTGGCCAAAACTCAAAGCGCTATGTGTGGCGCAAACCTAACACTGCCCATGCCTCAAGACACATCATCCCTACAGTGAAATATGGTGGTGGCAGCATCATGCTGTGGGGATGCTTCTCATCAGCAGGGACTGGGCATCTTGTTAAAATTGAAGGAAGAATGGATGGAGCAAAATACAGGGAAATACTGCAAGAGAACCTGCTTCAGTCTGCTAAAAAACTGAAGCTTGGGAGGAAATTCACCTTTAAGCATGACAATGATCCCAAGCACAAGGCCAAAGCAACATTGGAGTGGCTCAAGAACAAAAAGGTGAATGTCCTACAGTGGCCCAGTCAAAGTCCTGATCTCAATCCCATTGAGAATCTGTGGCACTATTTGAAAATTGCGGTCCACAAGCGTCGTCCAACCAACCTGAACAACCTGGAGCAAATCTGCCAAGAAGAATGGGCCAAAATCACTCCGACACTGTGCAAAGCTGGTACATACTTACCCCAAAAGACTCAAAGCTGTTATTGCAGCAAAAGGTGACTCTACCAAATATTAATGTGTGGGGGTTGAATACTTATGCAAGCAAGATATTTCAGTTTTATTATTTTTCTTAAAAATATTTCCCAACATAAAACCAATGTCACCTTACTATAATTGATTTTGAGTTTCAGTGTTTTAAAATAAAATATCAAACAGAATGAAATTTCAATGTACCATTTGTAATTCAGTAATATGAGAGAATTGGTCAGGGGTCTGAATACTTTTGCAAGGCACTGTATATATATATATATATATATATATATATATCACTTATATAGTCATATGTAATGACATGATTCATTTTTTCCACAGACCAGAGCTTAAAGTATACCCTCTATTTAACAGGGAATATAATGCAGGGATTTCAGACAGACTAGGATAATGACTGATGGGCACAATTTTAGCATGAAGCTACACACAAAGTTCTCATTAAAAGCCTATAAATTGCTTGCATATGTTTTCTCTTTCTTGGACGTTTATGGTTTGGATGGAAAGGAGACGGTATTTTCTGACTCTTAAAGCTATAATTTTCCAAGATCAACTACCTTCATTTGCTGCAATATAAAACATGCCCTCTGGGACTATTTTTTGTCTTTTTTAACAGATGTTCATGTAACATGCTTTTGCTTTTCCTAAATGAAAACGAATTGTGAGAACATGTAATATATGTATATATATATATGTGTGGTTCTGTTTGGTAGTTTTTGTATTTTCCCATAGAGTAACATTACAAAAAAATTCACCCTCCTGGTTCTCTAAAACTACCCGGTTAATTAAAATGAAAATGACCAGACATAGATCTTATTTGTGTGATGTGCCTTTTGCTATTTTCATTAATATTTTAACCCGTTTTCTTAAACTGTTTTAAAAAAAGATGCGCAAAGACTTAAAATCGGATTCACAATTTTTTTTTGATAAAGGATAAGTGTAGTTGATAACTTTTTCAATGCTAAGACTGCATTTTCTACAATTCTCGTGAACTTTGCCCAGACGTGGAGAGCATTTTTCAATCTGAGAAGTCCATTAACACCGCCATCTTGACCGGGACTAGGCATACATCATCGTTCAAGTCCCGCTTGGGGCTAACTGTGGTTGCACAGGTTTTAAAATCTAGTGCCCGGCTTGTCTGTGAGAAGGCCTGTCTTGGATATCTGTTAGACTGCACCGACTGGTGTCATTGGAAATAAATAGACATCGCAGCAACTTTTTATTTTAAATATATGTTTTAAAGTTTTAATGTTGAAATAGTCTTTATTAAAAGTTACAATAGGTTAATAATAATAAAGAAAAAAGTTTCAATAACATACGCTGCATACATAAATCAGAACATTTTAATAATAACAATATTATAACAATGAAGTGATATAATAAAAGAAATAGACTATTATTTATTTATCTATTATTACTACCATGTAATCACAGTAGTTAGCCGACATACCACATGTTCACAAAGACGTGGTAAACTCACACACCAAGTTTAGAAAAATAAACTAGTGGTAGTACAGCAAAACACAGGTGAAAGCACACAGAAGCATCATACTGTAATATTATTTGTCATTGTACATAAAAAAAGTGTTTCATTGCCTGTGAAACTGTAAGCCCGTTTAATCATTGTTAGATATCCACGATTAAGAAAGATGGTTTAACAATGCTAATTACAGATATACAGGCAGGTATAGATGACAGAAATAAATGTCAAAGTATAAAGCCTACTGTGACAGTCTGGCTCACAGTGGTGAGGTGTGGTGACGTCACAGACCAGGAAGTAACTGAAACCAAAACAATGGATGGGCGGGTGAAGCTGAATGCAACGGCATTCAATGTGGATTTATTAAATCAAATAAACAAAACAAAAGATTGAAACAATCAACAAACACAAAACAAAAAGGCACAAGGGCCAAACAAATAAACAAGTGCTGTTTAGCAGTCATTCTTATATGTCGTTATTTCTGCTCGCTCGCTCTCTCCGCTCCGAGTACTCTCCTCTGTACACTCCACTTGCAGCACGGACAGCTGCCGGTTCTTATACTCTGGCCGAGGGGTTAACTAGCTGTTAATTATCTTATTACCCCTCGGCCACAGTCTGCACGCGTTTGGTAAGGATGCATGACTGTCAGCTAGTTAAATAATCAGTAGCTGATCAGTCATGCATCCTCACGAGGTTTTTAAATATAAATAATAAAAGACGCGGCGCTTTTATCCGCGATGCAAACAAAAATACAAATAATAATAAATAGGGGCGGGACACTCCGCCACACCTACTTATATAAGTATACCTTTTATCTTAGAACAGAGATTGAATTAACAATTGTAAGTGTTGAAGTTTGAACGGGAAAAACATATGCAAGTCTATACTACAGACGGAACCAGCTCCCCAGTAATGTTGAGGCTGATATCCTGGGATCCTTCAAGAAGCTGCTTGATGAGATTCTGGGATCAATAAGCTACTAACAACCAAACGAGCAAGATGGGCTGAATGGCCTCCTCTCGTTTGTAAACTTTATGTTCTTATATTCTTATGATCTCTTAACGACATACACTTTATCGACACATAATGAAATAGGCCTACTTCTGGCAATCTGGTAACCCTAACTGTAGCCTATAGGCCTAATGATACAGTAATGTAAACATAGTAGGATTTAGGTGTTGTATGCATTGTAAAGCACTTTGATAAAAGCGCTCTATAAAAACTAATAAATACATAAATACATTTGTGTTGTAATTTATATATGTGTGATCTGCACTTTAAAATATATTTCTAATAAGACGTGTTCTGTGTGCTATGAACAGAGTATAAACAACTTATTTTGGGTAGCAAGTTGCTTTTTTGCTTTGTTTGTGCTCTAAATACATTGATTATGAATTGTATATGTATGTGTTGTTATTTACAGTATATCAGTTGTAACCTTGCCACTTAAAATCCATTCCACTGCAGGACTTACGTTTCAACCAGACATGTCCTAAAAGGTAAATTAAAAAGGACAAGTCTGGTTTAAACAAAGTCGTGCAATGTATGAAATGCAAAATTATTACATTCTTTTTTTATACATCTTGTTGAATAAAGTTATTTCTTCAAAATATATGTTATTGGAAATGCATTAATTATGTATCATTAGTTTTTATTTCATATATGTTTTTTTTATAACAGATAATTATTCCTGAATACTAACATTTTTCTACTTTCAAGTTACAAAAACACCCAGGGGTAGCCAATCTTGGCACTTGCAATCCATTCCACAGCAGGACTTTGTTTCAACCTGACCTGTCATTTAAATAAGGAATGTTAACTGAAACCTTACCCTTCTTAACTTTTTTAAAATGTATTTATTTTCTTTTTTTTTAACAAAACTGCGTTAAAGTAACGCTAAGGTTACTCAAGCAAAACCCTCAAAAGTGAGGAAATTGCAAGTTAAGGTTGACACGCAACCTCAAGCCTGCATCCACATTGGACAGAGCAATGCGAGCGAAGTCACTGAATGTCAATCCACACCAGACACTGCCCATGCATTCCTATTGGACATACTAGAGATGGGCTGTCCCATTACAAAACAGGTCTTGTTTTGATAAAAGGTTACCACCCTGACCTCCGGCAACTCCGTTGTAAAATAAAGGTTGGACTTGTAAAATCTATAGATCAGAGTTATTGAACATTCCCATATATCCAACAGTTTTGTTGTTATCATTACTAGTGTTATTACTGTTTGTCTATTGAAATGTCTGTTTTTATGCTGCTTTGTGAAGTGCTTTGTGATTTCTAAATGAAAAGTGCTATATAAATAAAATATATTCTTCTTCTTCGTCTTCTTCGTCTTCTTATTATTATTGTGAATTTCTGCATCGAAAGTGGCATCTCACTAGAAACTAGAGGACTGAACACACGCTGATGATGGGCGGAAGTAAGGGGAAAAGCTGCATATTTTTGACACTGAATGTTATCAGATCTTCCACCAAAACCTAATATTAGATAAAAGAGACCCTGAGTGAACAAATAACACAAAAATTGGATACATATTTCATTTATTTATTAAAGAAAGTTATGTAACACCCAGTGCCCCCGTGTGAAAAAGTAATCGCCCCCTTAGACTCAATAACTGGTTACGCCCCCTTTAGCAGCAATAACTGCAACCAAACGCTTCCTGTAGTTGTTGATTAGTCTCTCACAGCGCAGTGGAGGAATTTTAGCCCACTCCTCCATGCAGAACTGCTTCTAGTCGTCTTCTGTATGATAAAAGAACAAGACAATTGTTGAAATCGTTATATCCATAATAGGTTTCTTTTAGTATTTTACAGATTGTTATGTTTGCTGAGTTGTCGGGGGCAGTATTGGTCAGGTGTCCTTTCAAAAAAGGAAACTGGTGATTTGACCACTTTTGTGTGAATGCCTTTCATCCTGAAATTAAAGGTGTTACACTGCACTGTTTGCCCTGGTGTCTAATCATCTTCGCTCCTAATTGCATGTTATATGTAATATATCCTGTTTTCTGGAGCTATTTGAAATATGACAAAATAGATGTTTATAGATGTTTCGTATCCAGTAAAATACAGACTACTACTGAGATATACTACTGGTGATGTTTCCCTTTGATTTTGTACCCTACTCTGCTATTTTCACATTGTCCTGAAACACTAAAAAAAAGTTTTGCATCACTGTGACGGGGTACACCCCAACCCTGTGTTCATTTGTATTATTATTATTATTATTATTATTATTATTATTATTATTATTATTGAAATGTATTTGTGTTTATTGTTATAGTTTAATGTCGTTTGGCAGGGACGATGTTGCAGCTAATAATTCACTGACAAATTTGGCTGTCGACCGCATAGTAGAAATCCTGTGAAGAAGGGATAAACAAGGTAATTGATAATCCCTGAGTTAATCCCTCGACCACTATAAAAACCATCAGCTTTTGCTGACCGGGGTTGAGGAGAGTGGAGATAAAGAGAGTAGAGGAGTCATATAGAGAAATATTTAAAACTAAGGTTAACATTGCTACTTGTGCTGGGGATACACCAGCATGATACTTGTTTTGCTTTATATATCTAAATATTAGTTTTGGCCATCGTGCCTTTTGTTTTGAGAGTGTTTTGTTTTGTTTCTATTATTTAATAAAAACGAGCGCATTTGTGTCTCAACCCGCAGTACTTGTGTGTGTATTTCCTGGTCTGTGACGTCACCACCAAGCCAGCTGTGACAATCACCTAGAATTTTAGGATTTCTATATAATTAAAAAAAATTAAATAAAATAAAAACTTTATCAACATATTGCAAAAGTCTACTGGAAACTATAATAGTCGTAGTTTTTGTTAAGTAAATGGAAAACTACGAAGCAGAATGTAATTCAGTATGTTAATGTAACATTATGCAGCAGGTTTTATTCCACTTTATGGAGCAAAATTTGTTCATTTTTAGGGTCAAGCAAAACTTTTGGCCATGGCTGTGCAAGCAGTGTTAGGGAAAAATACTAATATTCTAGGAACATAATTATATAAATCTGTTGCCTTTTTCAAAATAACCAATGTATCCTTTATCATATATACAGAGACTACCATAATTATTCAGGCAGTGCCACATTTGTTATTTTTTGTAGTCTTTCATATTTAATTTTACATGTTGCAACTTGTAAAGAACATATAAACACTTTTTCTCCTATAACACATTTTTTTAAACAAAGATTTTATGCCAAATAACTGTGTTTAACAGTCATCACCGATCGTGTTGGAGCAGAAGGTTTCTTGCATTAAAATTCCTAGCTGGCTTCAGAGTTCCCTGTAGAATAATCCCTGTACATTTCTCCATTTCTCCATTTATCTTGCCTTCTTTTAGTACAAGTTCAACAACACCTGAAGCTGCCATACACTCCCAAACTTTAATGTTGCCTGCTCCAAGTTTCATGGTGAGTTACAGACACAACTCTTTAAATTGCGGCTTTCTCCACACGATCACTCTCTCACTGTCAAACAAATTAAATTTGGATTCATCTAACCAAAAGACTTTGCTGAAAAAAAAAAAAACTGGCTTCTGGACAAAAGCGAATATTTTCTTCTTGTTGACTGTGCTTATTAAATCCCTCCTCTTTCACTCTATTCTTACTGTTTTTGCTGCTACCTTAGCACCCTATTATTCAACTAGCTCCTGAACAATATCTGAAACACTCACTTTTCTATTTCTGTCTAAATAATTGTCTATATATAATAGACAAAAAGACAAATACAGAGCTTAACATCATTCTGTTGCAAGACTTACATAACAAAGTTCCAGAAAGTTACAAAAATGCCCGGGTGGATTAGCATCTACTGAGAAATGTATTGATCTCGTAAGGACTACCGTTGTGGTCTTATTTTCATGTACGTGTTGAAGCATGGTACGCTATGGAAGGCCATCTGGGTAAAAATGCTTTATTTAGTAAATGCTTCAATTATTTAGTACACGGTCTAATTTGACTTTTGTATGTGTTGTAATTCTAATTATTACATTTACTAATTTGGCTAGTCAGATCACTGAAAATCAAATGAGAACCAATGAATTTAAAGAAAATAGTATGTGTGATAAATTATCCAATTAAAAGTCGCCTTACATCTGCCATTCCCGCCCAATTCGTGGCACTTGGGATTGGGTAAAGTCCAGTAAGAGATGGATAGACCTGGACCCTCCGAGACGAGCATCAACCGGTGGTTTATAAGTATGTAAGTATGTTTGTTTGCTTGTTTGTTTTATCACATTATACTATAGTTGTGCAAACATTAATATTCTGTATATTTTTCCTTTGTTTGTTATAGATTCCATGCAATATTGGCACTATACTCTTGAGTTTGGGGATGACCAAGTTTATTACTGCTGTAATAAATGTGTTGTTTAATACGTTTGAAGGGGGGGGGGGGGGGGGGGAGTTGATAGCCACTTTAACTCCTGTCTCCCTTGTTTACACATTGCAAAATATACCCACTAAACTTCCATGTTGAAAAAACAAACACTTTGTCGCACTAAATGACACTCTTATACCATTAGAGCCAGGGTCAACTGTACATATTAATGTAGCTTACATTTACATGGTAACATTCCTACTTACAGTGAAGAGGTAACACTATTTTATCTCCAAACTTTATTATCTAGCTATAGCCAAATTAACAGTACACACAGGCAGCATGCATATACACCTCATTTAATACAATTATTATATATTCTATTCATTTGTTTAGATGAGAGAACACAATCACATGTAATCTGAAAATAATGTAGATTCCACAAGTTTAAATCTGCATATTGTTTTAAGGCAATGTTCAAAAGTAAGTAGTGGGGTTCCCAAAAATATTATTATTATTATTATTATTATTATTATTATTATTATTATTATTATTATACTATGTAGCGTGACATGTGGAGTAGGGTATCATATTGTAGATTTACTATCAGTATTTTGAAAATGTACTGTCCTAAACATTTTGACTGGATCATTTTTTATACCATTAACCTGAAGTGCTAGAGTTTAGCTCAGTTCGGAGACTACCACACGGATCAGAATTGCTGAAGCTACGGTTCTGTAGGAAAACTTGTATATATTATAAATGTATATTTATAATAGGTTTATAATAAATATATATGCAGTCAAAAATGTTTAGCAAATAATAGATAGATACTACACAGCACTTTCTTATGGAATGTTGGGATTTAGTTTTAGGTTTTTTTGTATTTGTGTAACGATATGCCTGGGCTTTTGTTTAGTTTCCCTTGGTTTTTTTATTTTATTGTTTCAAATCTAATATTCCATATCCCATAGATAGAAAATGAATGATTGCTTTGATTCATCCAGACATTGTATGCAGATACACACTTTCTCAAGACACCCAAGCTAACAATGTACAAGCTCTATCTGCTTTCATGCCACAGTCTGGATGATAAGAAGTTAAGATAACCCCATGAACATTATTTATGAGCCTGACATACATAATTTTGAATTCATTTAGCAGAACCCGAGGCAGCAGAAATAAAGGGAAAGAGTAGCCATGGGTTTATTAAGTGCATTGTAAGATTGTGATTATCTGTCAAGATTGCAGGAAGTAATTATTCTCGATAAGGTGCAGTGTATGGGTTCCTGATTAGAGGAGAAACCTCAAAATGGAGCGAGGTAACCAGTGGTGTACCACAGGGATCAGTATTAGGTCCTCTGCTATTCCTAATCTACATTAATGACTTAGATTCTAGTATTTTAAGCAAACTCGTTACATTTGCAGACGACACTCAAAATGATCATTCAAAATGATCTAGACAGCATTCAGAACTGGGCAGACACATGGCAAATGAAATTTAATACAGAAAAGTGTAAAGTATTGCATGCAGGAAATAAAAATGTGCATTATAACTGTCATATGGGAGATACTGAAATTGAAGAAGGGAACTATGAAAAAGACCTAGGAGTTTATGTTGACTCAGAAATGTCTTCATCTAGACAATGTGGGGAAGCTATAAAAAAGGCCAACAACAGATATAATGTGAGAAGTGCTGAATTCAAATCAAGGGAAGTAATGTTAAAACTTTACAATGCATTAGTAAGACCTCACCTAGAATATTGTGTTCCGTTCTGGTCACCTCGTTACAAAAAGGATATTTCTGCTCTAGAAAGAGTGCAAAGATGAGCAACCAGAATTATCCTGGGTTTAAAAGGCATGTCGTATGCAGACAGGCTAAAAGAATTGAATCTATTCCGTCTTGAACAAAGAAGACTACGCGGCGATCTGATTCAAACATTCAAAATCCTAAAAGGTATAGACAATGTCGACCCAGGGGACTTCTTTGACCTGAAAAAAGAAACAAGGACCAGGAGTCACAAATGGAGATTAGATAAAGGGGCATTCAGAACAGAAAATAGGAGGCACTATTTTACACAGAGAATTGTGAGGGTCTGGAACCAACTCCCCAGTAATGTTGTTGAAGCTGACACCCTGGGATCCTTCAAGAAGCTGCTTGATGAGATTCTGGGATCAATAAGCTACTAACAACCAAACGAGCAAGATGGGCTGAATGTCCTCCTCTCGTTTGTAAACTTTCTTATGTTCTTATGTTCTTATGTTCTTAACACCTACAAAGCATGTAAGATTCATAAACAGTTTGTGATTGAAATAAAGTATTACATTGAATATTGCAAGAAGAATAAATATACTGTAAGGTATTATACACAATTATTGGTTAATTAATTATTTTCAGTATCAAGATTTGTCTTTGCTGAACCTCCATTCTATTACAACTGCATTGGAATATTTAAAATCTGCAGAGCAGATGTGACCTGGAGTTTCTCATCTCCTTTCCACTCTTTCAGCACATTGCCCCCCACACACCACACTGTTTTTTATTTTTTAGACTAGATAAGTTATCCTCATTAAAGATTGTGAACCTTTTGCCCCTTTTGTTCTTAAACTGATATATTTTGACATGTTCTGCTTTTATTCCTTAGTGATGACAGAAGTCTTTATGTAAATGCAGAAAGTTGTCTCGCCAAGGGAATTAAAGGAGGTCATTCCATGACCAATTACCCACCACACATTTCTAGCCAAGCAGACAGACATTGGAAAAATGACCCTACATATAACTGAAGGAACCTGCTAGGGTCGGAATATTGCACCTTAGCAACTTGCATGGTGCTTGGTAGATATATCACCATCAGTGCCGATGTCATCCAGTGAAGAGAGGGGCATATGGTTTTCGTTGCACTGAGCTCTCACACTTGTTTTTAATCACAGGGTCATTAAATATGAACATTCTTTTGGATGTACACATATATCTGAAACACAGGAACCAACCCACTATTTGGTTTGGCAGATTGATTATTTCTCATTAATCTGTAGCAGAGGAAATATCCCTGGAGCCTTTGAACATTCTAATAAATAGTAGACGGAGCAAATAAAAGTGAAGTTCTCTGACAAAAGGAAAACATTCTTACTGTGGAAATCAATATATTCAGAGGAATATTGAGATTAGGCATAACATCCTTCAGGTCAACGTATTTTATTTGTTGAGAAATGATTATGCAAAACCTTTCATAATGTACTATATGTCCATACCACTTGTTCACAAACAGTCGTTCATGAATACCAAACATTTGGACAACAACTGTGTGGTCCACAGGGCTGTGCCAAGTAGACAGCCTTGACTGGTGCTCCTGTGGGTTGGGTAGTGATACTCAGAAGGGAATATTTCACCCCATTGTGCTACACCTACTTGACTTGTCATCAAGTGAGTTTGAGTAGACACATGCTGGGATGGGCATCATTCCCCAGGGGGCAGTAGCCATCCGCTGTTGAGGTCCTGGAGGGGGAGGGGGAGGGGGAGGGGAGGGGGATTTGGAGGAGGTGTTTTGAATTAGGTGGTATTAAATTAAAACTGAAACAAATCAAGCGATTTCGATTTTTCATGTCTTTCCTACTAAATGTGACTATTTTTTTCAATCTAAACAACTAAATGATAAAACATGTTCAGTAGTTTAGGACAAACTCCCATGACATAAAATTTGAAATGAACAAGGTGAAACATTTCATTATGGAGTATGGTACAAGATAAAACATTTGGCCTCAAACCTACTTGGTTTAAGGATCCATTGCCTAGCCTTTAAGATGAGATGATAGACCTCCTATGGTAATTGAAGAAAGGGGGCGATTGGGGCAGGCAAAGGGATGTAAATCGACTAAACAAAGAGGGCTAAGCGGCTGGCCAATTTATATTTTTATACGGTTGACTAATAGGTGACAATGTGAAGTTTAAAATGTACATTGAACAAAGGCTACACTATGGGGAATGTAGTTAACAAACACAAAGGTATGATATATTAATGTAGACTGTAGATTACAGTACTGTGACACTGTATCCTAATGTATCACTTGCTTTGTCTTGTTTTTGCATTTTGGTGTGTTTGACACTATACTTGCAGGAATACATTTTAAATAAGACATCTGGATTGCATATAACTAAATGGAAAGCAATGCTTTTTGTTACACATAGCTGAATTTAAATTGTCTATTTGTGGGAGAGGTTTCAGTGAAAAACAGAACTATAACTGTTGTATCACTCTGGAACTGTTAATGGGTGTGTTTTAGGACTTACTGTAGCACCACAAACCTTATATAGAACAATACATCTATCCCTAAAAGTCAGCAAAATTAGATTCAACTGGATTAAACGTGTTTCTAGTTCTTCCACTTTTTATAGAGTTGTTTATAGCTACTGTTTTGACTGTTTTGTTTCTGGCCAAAACTTTTGAACTGGAGTGAAGTAACAAAAAGGATAAGTACAGTATGTGAAAAAAAGTTAAATGGTTCTCTTTGCTGCTGTATGTGTCAAAATGAGCAGCAGAGATTGACAGAGAGAGAGCCCACAATGCACATTAACATATGTAAATGCCCATAGTCCATGTACAGTAAAACAGTGATTGATTAAATGTATAGGTAATGCTTTTCCATATTTAGATAGCCCCATAGAATAGCCTGCAAGGTCACTGGATCTTCCACCTTTAGGCTCCATTTTCTTGGGACATAACATGTTCAAGCAACAATAAAACAGTGCTCAATTTTAGCATCCCTGAACTGGCTTGGAGTTAGTGGGTTCTGAGCCATGATAAAGTGCAGCAGGAAAGTCTTTATACATAATATGTTATTAATTGTAATATATATATTTGTAAAAAGCAGGTGGTTAAACATGCATAACAGCTGCAGAAAATATAAAGATATATTTTGTGGCAGGTGAGGGAGAATGTAACAAGGGTATTAATTAAGTAGAAAATGGTCAATCATGATTTTTGTCAGGGATTATGTTGGAATAGAATGACGGGTAATAATATTTTCTCTTCTCAGCAGACTTGCATTTTTTACTGAAGGATTTTCATTTTCTGTGGCCAGAGACCTACGAGACAGAGGAACTAACTGATGATAATAAGGCTGTTTTACTGTGTGGTTAGGGTTGGAACAATCCTACGACAATTTGCCGGGTTTTCTCAAAGACCTGTCTTTATGAATTATAGTCTTTACAGGAAATCCATTATCTTTACTGTATACCATGTTGTACATATAACTGCAATATATGTATCAATATAATCCTGACTAGGTCATAACTCGGTGGAATAAAACCTAAATTGTTTCTCAACTTTCACCCACAAGCTTCCGAAAGAGGATTTGTCTTGTGTCATAGTGTATCCAAATCATGCTCCTTCCTGCAACGATGCTACTGGTTTTCTGTTCCCACAACAGCCATTTCATTCAGAAGGGAACATGATCTAGATACACTTTCACGATTGTAAGACAATTAATCTTTCTTATACCAGACAATCTCGGTTCAAATTTAAGATGTTTTAATTGAACAGTCCCCAGACAACCATTGCTTTGAAACTGTTACTTTAGATAGGTTTATCCATTGCCTTATTCCTGTCAAGAGTAAGGGACCTATCCAAGTTCTTTGAATCCCTATATGATTTATTCATATTTTAGCTATTGTAAAAACTAAGTAGATGTATCATTGGACTGAAAGATATTATAGTCTAAAAAGCCCTTATATGAGTCTGGGGCACCAAAAACAATGCTACAAAAGAAGAAATTATTTCTTAAAAGATAGATTGAATGTTCTCCTTAGGTACAATTCTCCATATAGCCTAATAATTGCTTTTTAGGCTTTTAAAAAAAAGGTGATTATTTATTGCCTTATTCCTATCAAGATCAAGCGACCAATACATTACAGCAACCATAACAACCTATATTTATTATCTCTCTACTTGTCTGCAATATTTGAAAATTAAAATTGTGTAATGATCTTTTTGATAGAACTAAAATTTAAGAGAAATAATCAGAAATATATCAAATCAGCAGATATTTTGCAGTTTTATATCCCCACTACTCTTGCCAAACCAATGTTTATTTTGATTTTAAAAACAAAGATATTACCGATAATACAAAACTCATGAATTTTAATAACCATGAGAGTGTCAAAGTTATTAATATTACACTAAATACTGATTTTAAGGCACCAAAAGTGGCACCGATGTGATGACAGGCCTACCATGTATGTCTGAAAACACTGACGTGATTCCAGTGAATAAATGCACACATTCACACCAAATATTACTAATGATAAGGTTACCATATGACTCCATGTACAGTAGGACAGTGGGACAGTTCTGACTTTTCAACTCACACCCCAATGCATTCTGGTAAGTGATGTCCTGTTGTGAAAGGTACCTGAGACAGGTCAAACATACCAGAATGCTTTGTGATGCGAGTTGAAAACCCTAAACTGTCCCAAACCGTACATGAAGTCATATGGTAATTCTAACTAAAAACTTTTTTGGGAAATCTACCTGCATCTGCACATTTGGTATATTATTTATTTTAACAATAATTGACATCTTGGGCCAGATATTTAAAAGATTTGCGAGTTTCCTTGATAACAAAGTTGCGCCTGTGAGTGAAATTTTAAAAACGGGAGTTGCTGGGGAAAAAAACCCTTGCACGTTGTTTTAATCGCAATCCTATCAAGAGGGAGCTCAGAGCTCACTAAGCTTGGTTTAAATTAACTTTAGTTCTAGTTGATAAGAGTGGTGTGAGAAATGAAAAAAACAACAAATAGATACTGTTGCTTAATATACCAAAAAAAAAAAAATTTTCATTATTAAATATTTATAAATAAATAAATACCTGTGTCTCGACACATGCCCTCTAAGATATCTGCAGCTCTAAAAACAGTTTCTCAGTTTCAGATACTGGTACAGTATAAACACATGTTGGTGGCACTGATGGTAGCTGTGCCCAGATCGTTCTTTATGGGAATTGCTTGGGACACCCATTCTCTTTTAAAATGATAAACTCTTTAACTCAAAATTCAAATCATAATATCTTTTTTTTTTTAACTTCATCATCTTCCTGTGGAGAAATTGAAACAGCATTTACTTTATGTGGGGAGTGGGTGAAAGCCAGGAAAAGCTCAAACTGACAGGATGTGTAGTAAAACGAAGTAATCACATGGTATAGTTTTTAATATTTTTCAGATATATTCTTCTCTTCGTAAAGTTGCCCTTTTTTAACAACTTCGGAAAGTCCAGATTTCTGTGTAAGCTCTACGTCAAGTAACAACCATGGCAATGGCAAACATTATATTCTGATGTATTCTGTATAATCTGAATGGTATGCTTTTTCCACTTTTGGGCTCTCGCTTTTGCATTTTGATTGTTACTGTATACTGGCATGTTGGTTTACTGTATTCATGTTTGCGTAATGGAAAGAATGTTTTCCATTAGTGGTGTTCCGAATGGACAACTATTCTATTACCATTCTAGGAGGTGTTTTTTCTAAAAATAAGGTTTTAAAAATATGTAAACTGAGTCAATTAGATACCCTTTCAGCATTCCTTAAATATTACTCTATTTGCATGCAACCTGCTCTTTAATTTATGTGTTCCTTTTAGGAACAACGAACAGAAAACAAATTGAAAAAAGCAAACCAACAGACAAAAAACTAATGAAAAAATATACAGGTTACATACAAGTTGAATATAAAGAGATTAACAGGATACACAGGCTTCATTTGTTTCAGTGATAAGAGCATGTTGTTTATGTGTATGTACTATTTGAGTTATATGGCGCTAAAGATGTAACTATGAATATCTAGCTCTTTCAGATTCACCAAATGTAGATAAAATCTAATGGGAACCACAGTCTGTGGTTGTGGGCTCCAGTTAAATGGCGGATTCCATTACATTTGTATAAAAGTGACCCAATTGAAGTTGTGGTGTAACAATCTTGGGTCTAAGACCAATCCAGGATAGCAATTTCTTAGCAATCGCCTGTCTACACTACCACATGCTGCTGCTGTTGTAAACTAGGCAATACACATATCTAAAATAAACTACTGTAAAAAGAGGAAAATGTACATGTTACTAAAAAGAATACCAGTGGAAAAAACTTAGATTCTCCTGGTGAAATCATCTGTGATGCTGTTAAGATTGGAGTGCTGGATGTTTTATATCTCCTGTTATATCTAGTATTAGAAGTTGACCTTATGGAAAGTCAAGGCCCCTTTATCAAAGCTAATTGACATCACCTAGTCTAAATCTGAGCATAACCAGACTGGATTCCTAATATTATTATTTGTTTATTTAGCAGATACCTTTATCCAAGGTGACTTGCAGTGACTAGGGTATGTAAACTATGCATCAGCTGCAGAGTCACTTACAGCAATGTGTCACCCGAGCACCCGGAGGTTACGTGACTTGCTCAAGGTCACACAGTGAGTGAGCTGGAATTTGAACCGGGGACCTCCTGGTTACAAGCCCTTTTCTTTAACCACCTTGCTAAATTGCTGATTGTCAATAATCACTGTGGATGTGGATTGTGTTGGCATTCAAATATACAGCCAATTACATTGCTCAACCTGATCTGTTCTGAACTTATTATTTTAACTCCAAATGGTTTCCATAAACAGTTACGTGTCACCCTTGTTTTTAACAGTATATAAGGAATAGCTGATATAAGCTTTAGATACATAAAGAAGGAAGAACCCGGGAGAGAGTACTTATCCCTAATAACCTGGAACGTACAAATGCCATTTTCATCAAAAAATATCTTTCAATGTGTAAACGCCCCTGGATGACCAGATAGGATAAACAAAGGGTTGGCCACCAGATAGCAAGTGGTGGGTATGCCAGTTTGGAGTGGATTGACTAAATTGAAAGGGGCCACTCATGATTTTTTCAGTATTAATCCATACTCTTGAAGAGTTCATTACAATAGGGCCAAATCTAAGGTCCTCCAGGTCCTCATTGCCCTGAACTGGAATGCCCAATGATAGAATTTCAAATTAGGGAGAGCTAGTCCTCCAGAGGATATTAGAGAAGTAGAGGAGAATATCATCCACATATACGGATGTGTTATGTTTGGAACTGTTTATTTAAATTGGAACAATAACTGTACTTTGCCTAATGGCCTGTGCAAGAGGTTCCAGAGACAAAGCAAGTAACAGGGGTGTCGGGATCCCATCTCCAGCTGGAATGGGGAGGATTGACAGATGCCAGTTGTGACAGAAGCCAGAGAAGCATTGTATTAGGTTTGTACCATAGAAATAAATTTGGGACTAAAACCAAAGTGTTTAAGCACTAGCCATAAATAATCCCACTCTAACCAATCAAAAGTCTTTCCGACTTCAAGTGAGAATATTGCACAGGCTTCAGGAAGAGTATCTGCGGTATGAATTATATGTAGTAATCTGCACAAATTGTCTGAAGCTAACCGCCCCTTAATGAATCCTGTTTGATCAAAATGGATTGAATTCCATATAAAACGTTCCATTCTAGTGACTAGTACCCTGGCATACAGTTTTAATTGACTATTAATGAGGGAAACAGGACACTAACTAGAACAATCAAACAGATCTTTCCTTTTTTTAATAAGAGACAAATCACTGCTGTTTTCTGAACTCTGTGGAATGTACCAGACTACTTATCGTGATTAATGGAGTCTAAAATCAATGGCCCAACCTTGTCCCAAATTACCAATAATAACTCTGGGGGAAGGCCGTCAAGACCTGGTGCTTTCCCCTTGTGTAAGGACTGTAATGCATCTCTCGACTCTTTCAATGTAATGGGGCATCCAAAAGTTGACTGTTTTCTGTTGTAATTTTAGGTAGATCCAAACTATTAAGAAATGCCTTACAATCCTGTGTATCGGTTAATGTTTTAAAAGTACAAAGATTGGAATAAAATGTCTGAAATGTGTTGTTAATTTCCTCTGGATCTGAGACTATAGACCCGTCCCCAGTCCTAATTGCATTAATGGCTGCCCTAGATTCATTGTGCTTCAGTTTTAGAGCCAATAACCGGCTTGGGTTTTCACCTTGAGAGTAGTATTTCTGTTTAGTATGGTGCATAATAAATTCAGCTTTAGTCATAGACAATGCATTGAATTCTCCCTTGAGAACACTTTCTTTGCTCTTTCATCTGAAAATAACTTTTGTTCTCTCTCTAGCATCTGTATCTCATTTTCAAGACATGGGAACCGTTTGTTCCGATTGGAATTTAAATTTGATAAAAAGGCAATACAGTTTCCTCGCAAAAATACATTTTGTAACTTCCCATAAGGTCTGAGGATTATCACAATTATCAATATTAAACTGCAAAAACTCTTATGATTTAATTGAGTAAGAAACTCTGAATATGAGAGAAAGGAGTCATTAAAGCGCCATCTAGTGGCTGGAGAATGAACAGTGACAGCAGTGAACTTACAAAAGACTGGATTCCTTTTTTTTTTTATCTCTCCTGCTCTTATTAACTCAATGTTAAGAATTGATATACTGCCCATTCTAATTTTGGAACATTCCCCAATTCTAGAATAAGACCTATGTCTAACAGAGTAAAAGGTATATTCTTTAACATTATTCTTAAGGTGCCACAGATCAACTAGGTTTAACGTACATAATACCTCCAAGTCACAGTTGTACACCCTACCAGACTAGATGGAAAGCAACTTATTGGACGTGTTATCATTAAAAAAATAAACCACAAAGGGGTAGATGTACTAAGATGGGCCGGTCGCAGCGCAAACATACCGCAATTTGGATTTTCGTTATGACAATTCTCAAAGTGAACATTTTGTCATATGTACTAAGAAAAAATATATAGAGCCACAATATACTAACTTCAATATTATTTGCACCAAATGAATATCTAGCACAGTTTTTATTTTTGTACTTTAGCCTACTGGTAACACAAAATATGAAAGGCATTTTAATCCCATGAGTCTATAGTGGGGCCCCAACCTTCACCCCCAAAAAGCTTTTCATAACCATACAGTGGCCCCTCGCTAAACCGGACATGTCTGTCTGGCATAAGGTGTTGGGTTTAAAAACAATGCACTAAAATAGCATACACATACATTTATAGTGCTCAATGCATTTTAAATGTAAATCATATAAACCTGTACAGTATGCCTATACAGTACAGTAGTACAATCAAATGAATACCACACACACTTTCTTTTTACTTTAGTCTGTTGGCTACCGGTAGTACAAAATAAATCATGCTGCTGCATTGCACACATTGGTGTACAATGCGAATATAAGATTATTTTAAATGGAAACTAAATGATTTTAGGGTTTTCTTTATTTTTTATTGTATTGTAATTATTATTATTTTAACTTAGTAGCCTAGACAATTAACACACAAATAGATCATGGTCCTACACAGATGCTCAGAATGAGCTGGAGGGGTTAGTGGCACATGTGTGCAATCTATTGTTCCCAACATGCTGGGAAAACAGAAATGTCATAGAAATGTGTTTTTAAGTCTTGTAAGTACACCCTGTCTTTAGTGAAAATGAGGTACTTGAGTGTTCGCCTCAAAAATGCATTGTGCACAACTGGCAACGCACAAGAAAAAGCGGTCTGGGAAATGCCGGCAACAATTGCAACTGTTAAAACATGCTTTAAAAAGTTCCTAACAAATTGATGCAATTGTAATTGTTGCAATTGTCGGCAGCTTTAGTACGTCTCATTATAATATTTGAGAACCCTCATTTGCACTGTCTACAAAGAAAAACTGTTGTCGCAAACCATTTCCTAAAAAGTCGCTAACAGCATTGCGCATGTCTAGTACATTTCACCTATAGACTTGTTTGGAACTGGTTTGCGACAGGCGCAACACTTTAGTACGTCTACCCCAAAATAGAATGTTGCCACAAACAACATTTGGCAATTTTCAGTTAAATAAAAACAAGAACTTATTTTAGAACTTCTACACAAAAGCGGTCCTTTTACTGTGTAGCCTAAAGGTTTTGCTGAGAAAATGAAATAAAAAAAGTAATAGGGACTGATTCATTACATATGTGAGAATAAATAATGGTTAAACTGCTCAATAGCTGATACTCAAGTTTCTTATTTTAATACTTTTTTTCCTGCTCTCCCTTTGAAATAGCAGCATTTTACAGTTAAACTACCACAGTTCTGTTTTTCTTTGCTGTATAGCTATCTTCATGATTGCTTAATTTAACCACATTTTCCATTGCATTGGAAAGCGTATACACTATTGGCACACTGTCTTTTTCATTTGATCTTGGTGAAACTGTATCTTTCACTTTACTCAATACTTTCAATAAGATCATTTTTAAAATGTTTGCTTGGACTCTCAGCATGCAGTAATATTTGTGAAAACTCTTAATGTTATGCTATCTAGAAAATGCTAGTGATAAGGACAGTATTAGCTGACTGTCTAAAGGATCCTTGATAGTCCAGCATTATTTATTTTTTTAAACCAGTTTCTTAGTACGTGTTTCCAGGAATCTGTATTTGGCAGTATGAACTCAGGTACTCATACTCCTTGTTGAGAGAAAGCAAAGACGAAATGAAAGGGCACTCATATAGAAATCAGAGGTCTGCTGGGATCTGAAAAATGATATGCTGCTATGCTTTGCCTGGGTATTTTCTTTAACTCAATGTAAAGGCAAGCTCGTGGAAAGTTACTGATAAGGACACATTCCTTATTCAGGTATGATATATTGTCAGTGTCTTGTACTCTTCTGTACCAATGTCTGTGTTTTGCTATATATCTTATTAGCAGGGCGTGTGTCAAATGCATGGATTGTGTTTATCTTAGAAAAGTAGAAGGACCAAGAGAGAAAAGGTACAAGAGGAAACCAAGCTGTACTGGAGAAGAGTTACTAAAAGAAAGAATTGTTGAAGAATGATGCAACCACAGGTTGGGTATAAAAAGGCTTATTGAGAGCTCTTTTGTTAGACCAGAGGAAAAAAAGAAGACTGCTACACTCTGTGTCTCAGAAATTAGTAATTATGCCTTTTATGTCTAATAAAGTATTGGTATTAAACTGACTGTTTTTTGTATTGAGCGAATCATTTTGAGTGAATCCACACAATAAGACTCACACCAGTTAACAATGGTTTACAGAAAAAATACAAACAACATTAGTTGTTTTTTGTGACACACACATTGAGCTCAGTTTGTGTCAAAAACAATCATGTTTGACATTCAGCATTACTATTGGTTGAGAACAACACTGCCCAGTTAGTAGCTAGCTGTTAATTATTTATTTGTATATGTAATTGTCTCATTTTAACAAATGCTTCAATCCCACAGTGCCATGATTGGGGGGAAACAACTGGAAACAAATAATTTAGTAATCTAACTGAAGGTCTCTTAACTAATCTCAAGATTCTCATTAAGTGGAAGTTCTTCCTAAAAACTGGAAAAAAATAGAAGTTAAACTTGAACTTCAGTACTGTGAAAATAAAGCCAGTTCTGCAGCAGATGAAAATATTGCAACAGTATTTTGCCGCCCCCTGCTGCATAGAACTGAGAAACGAGCCCTGTGTTTACAGTGTGAATGCTTGCACAAAATGTCACCTGAAACTCTTATGCCCAACTAGCAGAAGTTCTTATTGTATTTTTATCTTTTTACAAAACAGACACAATTAGATTTTTTAAAACAAGCTGTTTATCCAAAAGACCCCAAAACCCACAGCTGGCTGTTCATATGTGTAGAATAAGCAGTCATTTACAAGGTCACATTGGTGTGATGTCATGTTAGGCATGCACCCCTACAGCTATATTCATCTGACCATTCTATAATGCTCAGACATATATAAAATGACATGTTCATAAACAACCCTTGAGTGTTTGTGCTCAATTAAGTGCCCTTTCTCAATATGAGCAATCATATTTGGCACACGTAAGGGAACCTTTCAAAATGTAACCTTATAACCCAGTGTTTCAGGTTGCACTTTTCCAGCTAAGAATGTTATTTATTTATTTCTTTTTTAGTGGCTGGGGCCACTGCACTGAGGAACAACCCCTTCACTGCAGAGGGTGTGGGCACAGATCCTTGTAGCATTAACTGCTTGATAGTGTTCATATTTCTGTCAGGTAAACAACCCCTTCACTGCAGAGGGTGTGGGCACAGATCCTTGTAGCATTAACTGCTTGATAGTGTTCATATTTCTGTCAGGTAAACAACCCCTTCACTGCAGAGGGTGTGGGCACAGATCCTTGTAGCATTAACTGCTTGATAGTGTTCATATTTCTGTCAGGTAAACAACCCCTTCACTGCAGAGGGTGTGGGCACAGATCCTTGTAGCATTAACTGCTTGATAGTGTTCATATTTCTGTCAGGTAAACAACCCCTTCACTGCAGAGGGTGTGGGCACAGATCCTTGTAGCATTAACTGCTTGATAGTGTTCATATTTCTGTCAGGTAAAGGTTTCTTCATCACCATCAATGTTTCAAGGCAGATATTTCCTTGATATTACATTCTCTTTAAAATTGATTGTTATGTGTTTCCTACATTTTTATCCTCACCTCATGAGATGTTATTATTTTTTTTTATCTAAGATCTGGAGAGGGTACTTAAGTGAAAGGATACCTTTAGACCTTGAAGGTGCTGAAGCGGCTTTTCATTGTAGGATGACGACTGACGCATTACTGACTAACAATAAGAGGGTTGGACAAATAATCAACATTTCTAATTTACTGCATTATTAGGGGATGTACTACAACATAAGGGCAAATGCATACAATTTTGTGCTTATTGCAGTAAACCATGTAAAAGTATTACTTACTATTATGTATCACTGAAATGTTTTTTTCTTAATAACAGTTATCTGTTATAACCTGATTTTGCTATTCCCATTCATGATTTTAAGGGGAATAAATTAACAAATGTTTCATTCAACTGTGCTCAACTTCCTGCCAATTTAGCGAGTTTCAGTACCCAATCAATTTATGGGTAAATTACTGCTACAAGTCAAATCTCTTACCATATCATAACAGCTTTCAGCAAAAAGTTAGTTTAATGTTTATTTGTTTTAATTAAAGTTTGTGAAATATCAGATTTATTAAGTTATTGCTCTTTGGAATAAAGAATATTCAACAATGACTCCAGCAATAAGTACAGTAACAAAAAAACAAAAAAAAGCTAAATTAGTGCATTACTTTAGGGCCACCTGCCACACCTTTTACAACAAACACCTGGATTGATCTACTGCAGCAGACCCATAGTTCTAGGGAAGGGGAATAACATTATTTTAGAATTGGCAAAAGTAGCATGAATTTCAGGTGGATAATGGATGTGTGATTAAGTATGCCAGAACAACATTTTGTGACAAAAATAAAATCATGGACATGCAAAAGGGACCATATAGCCAATGAGAGGCTAGAGACCATATCTGATGCTGAAAAAATTGATATACCAGCAGCCGAGTCCTTACCACCAGGGGCTGAGGCTCGGAGGAAGCAATGAGAAAGTGAGGCTATACCACCTGCTCAATCACCTGTGATTGCGGCGCTGAGCCTCAGACTATAATAATAATAAAATCTTTATATAGTGCCTTTCATAGTGGACCACCATCACAAAGCGCTTTACAGAGGTAGGCTGTGAGCTGTGCATTATGTGCAGAGTCACTTACAATAGGATATTGATTTAACATCTCATCCGCAGGATGGAGCACAAGGAGGTTAAGTGACTTGCTCAGGGTCACACAGTGAGTCAGTCAGTGGCAGAAGTGAGATTTGAACCGGTGACCTTCTGGTTACAAGCCCTGGACTTTAACCACTGGACCACACTGCCTCCTACTATGCAACAGCTGCTGCAGTGTCCGCTGCTCGAAGGCACATGGACAATCAATGACCTTGCAAAGAACAACAAATGGGCAAAAGCATGTGTAGAAAAATGGTCAATCGTGGTGTAGATACGAGAAGAAGCAGCCAATTAATTTAATGTAATTTAACAAGAAGTAAAACCTTTTACTGGTGTCTCGTCTTCACTACTCTCAATGCAATTTGTTTTCAAATATAATGTCTGTTTTTCAATATTGATGATTATTGATAGTTGTACTGCTTCTATATCAGTGAAACACAATGAGGTCATTACAAAACCTATGATTAATATCTTATCAGTGGATTTAAGTTGATGTTGGTGTAACCTCTATTCCCTGCATCCCCTTTATCTGATCAAATGATATATGTATGTAGCTTAATAGTTAAGAGGGTTTCTACATTTTTCCTAATTTACTTTGGAAAAATAATGTATATACCTAAAAAAAAGATCAAGCGAGGAGAAAAGTTTTGGTCATTAATTCATATTTAATTGCATTTGAAAAAAATAGACATGTAGCGCTTTTAAGCATAATGCAAACTTTTTTTTACAGGATTGAGAATGCTTTACTGTGACAATACATTAGTTGTAACATAAAAAAACAACCGTTCAAAATCTCAGCACGCCAGACAAAAGCGACCTTTTACATTTCAAACAATTCAGATAAATATATATTATATATATTTACAGAATACAATATAAATATACTAACCCACATAGTATTCTATAAACAATAAATATCAGAAGTTGTTAGGCACAGGTTTTTAGAGAATGATCAGCTTTGAATGCCAGCATGTTCTGTGGTACTGTATTGTTAATCCACAAAAAGAATATCTTTGAATATATTTGCTCAGTTCTTGACAAAATCCTTGTGCGGCCTACTGTGAGCCAAGCATATTTCTGTTTTTTTCTTTTTTGTTTTTTTTCAGAGCGAGAGCTGGGAATATTGCTGCAAAATTAATATATACAACCAGTCTATAGCAAAACTAGTAGCTCTTCTTTTTTTGGAGGAAGGGAGGATAGGAAATGAGTATACATACGGTACATAACAAGGGCTAAAGTTTATCTACAAGATATACCGTTAACATATATATATACGGACTCTCTATAGAGACAAACTAAGTGTACGCATACTGTATATACATTAAAATATGCCACGGAAACAACAGCTGGGATTACAAGTCAGATTCTGGCATGTCAGGCATGTCAGCCATCAGATATCCAATTCCATAACGGCCATTCGGGGCAGTGTCCAGGTCCGTAGTTGTGGAGCTACTCGGCTCTCGGTAGATGCTTTTGCCAGGCATTGGGGAAGGCACCTCATTTGGAGTCCTGCCCTCTATGAGACTGGTGTCATCGTCTTCAGGGCTGGAATTCTCCTGTATGATTCTCCCTTTCTTGTAGGACACAGCTGAGAGGCTGTTAGAGTCTTCCTCGATCAGGTTGAAGTAACGGAGGATGAAGACAACAGGGACTGGCAGGATTGCAAAGGCCACCAAGGTCACGCACATAGCCAGACCCCATGGTGGATAGCTCAGCGTTTTTTCAACAGCCTAGAGTTAAAGAACAAATATGATTTTATTGAAGACACTTCTCTCTCCTGAACAATGTTCAGCAACAGATTATTAAAATCTCAACACTGATGCTGTCAGTGCAGTAAATAGGCCAATCTGTGGTATTCCTGTGTCAGCAGGCATTAGAATAAGAGAGCAAATACATTTGAAACAGGAACTGCAGAGGAACATAATAATGCACTCCATGGATGAGTAAACATGATAATTGGATATGAAGCAACATTGCTTCATTGTTGATGGATTTTAAAAAAACACACTGTTTTGTGGTTGGTTGATTTGAACATACTGCATATTAAAAACAAGTCAAGATTAAGAGAGTCTCCAGTCCTTTAAAATAAACAGTTTTAAGTGTGAATTGTTAAGTACTCACCAACTCTCCAATCCAAGCACTGTAAGTCGGGGGATTCATTCCCATCTGGATTATACTGGCTGCCAACAACGCAAGTAAAACCAGAGGAGACACATACTTCCACATGTAGTAGTAGAATCGGTATGGTGAGAATCCAAGCATGTCTTTGAGATCCTCAAAAAACCTGTAAAAGGAAAGAGCCCAGCTTTTAACAACAACAGTTGCGACACAAATTAATTTAGGCTGGTGAAGTTGTAAATTCAGTTCCTAAAGTTTAGAACAATGGACAGGTTGATTTTGACAGGCAACTGTTTGTGGCTGTCATGTAAATTATTATAAAAGGTCAATTAACAACCTGAATGGAACAAAGACCTAGACTGGAATGGACCTCAAGACCATAGTTTTGCACCACTATGGGGTCTCTCCTTAACGTTCCAGCAACCACAGACACACGCAAAGGTCTATATTCTCAGTGCTATTTACTGTCATTGGCTTTATCTTTTTCTGAAATAAAAACAAAAACACCATTTGAAATTCTTTTTTTTTCTTTTTTTTTAATGACCAATTATTATTTTGATTTATTTTTTCCCCCAATTTGGAATGTCCAATTCTGTTTTTTCTCCTCACCGCAACGAGTCCCCACACAACACAGATGTTCTGCAGGCATGTGAGCGTCCTCCAATCTCACAAGCCTAAAGCCAGAATCGCTTTTACGCCGAGTAATCCAGAGATGGGTGGGCTACCGATCCCGGAGAACAGAGATCAGCCCTGCTTTTTATGCACTCTGAATGTGCTCGGTGTCTGGCCAGTAGGGGTCACTGGTGCGTGATAAGGACAATGAGTCCCTGCCGGTTTCCCATCCCCACCCCGGGAGTGTCACAGCCAATGTGACGCCCACTTTGGAGTCACCAGCAAAGTTCGGCCTCTTTGCACAGCCCGGACACAAACTGGCGCTGTCCAAGCTGTATGACTCATCCTGCGTTCACAGTGGCAATGCTTTAACTGCATGAGCTAATCAGGGACTCTACCCTGTTTGCAATTCTAAAATAAATAAGAAACAGCTTCATCCACAAAATTAAACTTTCTGGTTTGGTAACTGTATCTGTTTTGAAGTAAATAGCTTTGAGAATCTAACCCAAAGTCTAAAACTGCAGAAACTCCTAACTGTTATTGTCAGTTTTCATTAATAATTTAACCTCAGTCACAAAAATAATTTGCCCTCCTTTATTTAGTCCCTTTTTCACTGTCCGATTGTTAATTTCAACTTAAAATTTTGAAAAATACTGTTGGCTCTTAACATCTGTGAATGTATGACACTAAGGGTCTGGTCTGAAGGCCTTTGTTGGTCTTAAGATTTTAGTCTTAAGAATAATATAGATGAGAGAGATTCTCTATTGTGTTGTGCCATCAGTGAAGAAACATCTTTATAACTGGAAGGCAAAAAAAGGGGAGTAATGAAAACAGCACTATAGCTAATAAAGTGTAGGGAAACTGCTTTTAAAACCTTAGGGACACCACCTACTTACATCTCTGATATAGCTGATTCACTTTTACATGCAAGGGCACTACACTGGCATGCACTGTACATGTATACAGGTCATTTAAATGTGTCACATTAGCAAATAAAGAACTATACTGCACATACTTGTCTGTTCCATAGACCCAAGCAACAGCAATATTCTCCAGAACGACCACAATCAAAAGCGGCAGGGTGGCAGAATAATCGTCAAACATGGCCACAAAGTAATTTCCAGACCGCTGCACAAAGATGAGGCCAATACTAAAAGCCAGAAGACAGCAGCCAACTGAAATAAAAAAGCAAGTCCTTAAAATCTGATACATAATCAGGAAAAGCAAGATGCAATGGATGTAACATGTATAGTAATAACAGAGGTTCAAGGAAAATAACCTCAAGGGAAATAATAAGGGTGCACTCTAAGTTGAAAGGAGTTGGCGAATAGGTTTGTAACAATACACTAATGTCACGATACGATATGTATTGCAGTATCATGATGGGCTAATTGTATGATGCATAATAAGATCAAATGGCCATTTAATGATGGACTATTTTGTTAAATGACAAAAATGAGTTAGAGTTGGAGTGTGTATTCATACCAACAATAAAACACACTTATTCTTCTTTCAAGAACAACAGAACTGGTAGAAGGCACAGGTGTCGTTGTCCATCAAATCAACAGTACAAAGGTCACTCTTGAAATCAGGACTTAAAGGATGTGTTGCAGTAAGAATACCTCTGTTAAGAAAGGAGAATGAGACTAAAAGGCTAAAATATGCACAAGAACACAGAAACTGGACTATGGAACAATGGTCAAAGGTGCTTTGGACAGTTTGGATGGATGGACAACAACACCTGTGCCTTCTGCCAGTTCTATTGTCAATTCAATATCTTCAAGTATTGCTCATCCTTGTTAGACAGCTTGTTAGACAGTCCTGGGTTTGTCAATTACAGATGCTTCGGATGCCACACCTTGAAAATCAAGTGATGCAAGCTATTTCACTCAATGTATTTCCTTCTTTATGCAAGTCAAGGTTGTTATAATAGTAGAAAACACTAGTGGAGGCTTTGAGTAAATTGTTGCTGCTCATAATGCATCAGAGTAGAAAAATGCTTATGTCTAAGACGTTTGCACAGCAGTGCATGCCTTTATGTCTGTCTATTAAAAGGACGCTGTAATGCTACACAATAATGTTGCATGTAGTATTTCTTTTTCAATTCATTACGTTGTCTTTATTTCTGGAAAAGCCCTCATTAAAAACAAGACCAAAACATTATAGCCAAAACCAAACAGCGATGGGTCTTGTAAGACATCCAGGGAAGCAGGCTAAATGTGGATATCCAAAACAATATTGAAATGTACTGTAGCTACAGCTGCACATGTACTAACCTGTTAGAAACTCTTTGCGCACTTTGAAGGTATCTACAAGAGGAGTGATAATTCCTTCAATGGTCCCAAACATGCTCCCAAGGCCGAGATTGACCAGCATCAGAAAGAACATCACTGACCAGAATGGGGAAGCAGGGAAGTGAGTCATGGCTTCAGTAAAGGCAATGAAAGCCAAGCCTGTGCCTTGGACAGCCTGTATACCAGAAACAACAAAAAATGTGTTTTATTTTACACTTCAAAAGACTAATGTATCCCTCTTTTTTTTTTTTTAACAGATTTAGTAGTCGCCAATTAGTTTTTTTTTTATTTTCTCCCCAATTTAGTAGTGTCCAATTATTTTGTTTAGCTCAGCTCACCGCTACCACCCCTGCACTAACTCGGGAGGGACAAAGACAAACACACGCTGTCCTCCGAAGCGTGTGCCGTTAGCCGTCCGCTTTTTTACACACTGCAGACTCACCATGCAGCCACCCAGAGCTACAGTGTCGGAGGACAACGCAGCCCTGGGCAGCTTACAGGCAAGCCCACAGGAGCCCGGCCAGAACACAGGGGTCGCTGGTGCGCAGTGAGCCGAGGACACCCTGGCCGACCTAACCCTCCCTCCCCCGGGTGGCGTTCAGCCAATTGTGTGCCGCCCCCTGGAAGCTCCCGTCCTCGGTTGGCAAAGGAATAGCCTGGACTTGAACCGGCAACATCCAGGCTATAGGGCGCATCCTGCACTCTACGCGAGTGCTTTTACTGGATGCACCACTCAGGAGCCCTCAATGTATCCCTCTTTAACATATATAGTGAACTCCCTGTAGCTCTCTTCCATAGCAACTTGATGTACCTATTCCTAATCCTAATTATATTTAATTATCTCTTGTACCTCTATTGTGATCAGTGCTGTGGGTTCAGTCTTAGACTTCTAGGTATGAATGAGGGAATCTTCAGAAAAGGTTTTTGAATCAACATAGTGTAATAGTCAGAAACAATAATATTTTCTCCCAGCACCTGAAACTGCTAAAGCGTCATGCTTTTTTGTTATCACTTGTCTATGATGCTGTATTATGCAACAGTATGGTTTGGCTGGCATATATTAAGAAGTTCAGACTCTAATATAGTACCACAAGTTAACCCCTCAGCTCTCCCTTTTTCTAACCTTGTTCAGTTCGTCCTTGATATCGCACGGGTCAAGCCCCAGAGAAGAAAACTCTGTTTCCTTCACTCCTTTGAAAATGTCTGTCATTTGATGGTAGTCTTCTGTATTAATACTGGAGAAGTTCATGTGGTGAGGAATGAGGTCATGGCTGAGAACGCCACTGTTCAGGAAGCCAATAATCTTCTCAGTGTTTCTGTTAGTGTTTCAAGATAAAGAAAAACAAATCAGTAAAAATAATCTGCAGTCCGATTTCAGTCTATGGACTTGTTCTGATTGAGACGTTACTAGGAAGCAACATTAAATCAACAATTACGTAAAACTTAAGATACTAAGTAGATACATGTTTGACTATTTGACTTATTTTCTTACATTAAGCTTTACATTAGTATACTGAAGCAGTAACATAAACAATCACTTTAGAAAGGCCTCTGTCTGAACAGCTATCATGTAAATTACCTTAAATCCCAATAGCTTCCCATGAATTTGTTCAAGTTATGAGAAAGGGATTTGTCACACTTGAACAAGCTGATGTAGCCTACAGTACTACATGTCATACTTAGATGGCTTGATGTTAGTGTTACAGCACACCTTGCAAAGTCTACAATAAAAGCATTACCTTTGCCACATCCTGTGTTGTCCATAGCGCAACGTCATATTTGTGAACAATTTCAAAATGTTTAATCATACAGAATGGGTGATTGATTGACTGGGCTACACATTTCTGAACATTTATTCAGGAGTGTTCACGAGGAGCCAAAAACAATCTTTTAAGGATCGCAGTGTATCTAGATTTTTCTGTCCCTACAATAAGCTACTGATTTCAGTTAGAGCGACAGGAGAGAGCATTATCTACATACACAAAAAATAATCTCTTTCTCCTGGTGAAATTTAAAAGTAAAAGTAAAAAAAAAAAATATTCCCTAGTTTATTTACCTATGATGTGTGAATATAAAAATACCAAGACTATCGGAAACATGTTGAAAATGCTGTGATACGGCCAACACGGGATACAGCAAAGCTAATGTGCTTCTTGTAAGAACTGCAGGGGGTTCTGTACCACTTTATAGAGTGTACAATAATAATAATTTAAAAAAAAAGTCAAAACGTTAAAAAAAGAAAATACCTTCTTAAAGCCAAGGTATGTGCATACTTACAGAGCAACACACTTTTCATTCATGATGTTTGCCTTGAAACCGAGAACAGCGAACACCACCAGCGTGGCCAAGACCGAGGTGAAGAAGTTGATGAAGGACACCAGCACGGCATCGAAGTGGCAGTTGTTATCACGCTTGTTATAGCTGGAGAAAGCGATGACTCCCCCAAATCCAAGGCCAAGAGCAAAGAACACTTGAGTCGCTGCCTCACGCCACACTTTGGGCTCAAGCATAATTTCAAGCTGTTTGGAGAACATATTGATAGTAAAGGTTTGAATGACAAATGATACATATTTGTATTATGTGTGGTAATTAATTCTGGGCTTATGTAGAGGCATGTCTGTTTGTTGATTTAATGAGAACTAAATGCTCTCGGAACATCAACACTTGAATAGTTACCTTTTGTATAGAAAATGATATTTGAATCATCCTGCTGGGGGGAATGAATGTCAGTTTTGCAATCTGATAATTACTTTAATGTTAGGATTAAGTTAAAGGTTTATATTCATGTATATTGACACCAATGTATTATAATCTAGTGTATAATCTACTATTTAAATTCTGAATGGTCTAAACAGCCTGAAATAAACAGGAAATTCTAGCTGTTTACCACAAGGTGGTACTGCAGACAGCATTAGGGCATAGATCCAGCTACAACCCTTCCCAAAATGAAAAGCTACAGACAGAATACTGATGAATGGTATTCAGAAGTCTGGTCTGGTTTCATTCATGGTATCCATTTCATAAGCAAGAAGGTCTTTGTATTTCTCCTCTTTTTATGACGTCCAAAGAAAAAAGCAGAAGGATTATTGCCCTAGGCTAGCTGGAAAGCTTGTCTCCTAGACAGCATAGGATCACATACTGTATCCTCTCTGGTTAGATCACCACCCTCCTACAGTGGACATACTCAAACAGCAAAGAGATAAGGTGACGCAGACAATATTTAAAGAGGAATGAGGGATTTGTTGTCTGCTTTTTTGTATTGTTACTTGTTGTTTGTTTATGACAGTTATGGGGCCCCTACATTCTCCTGTTTTCAGATTTATGTACTGTACTATTCAGATGTAAGATTTTTCTGTAAGCCTGAAGTGCTTCTGGAAGCACTGTCCATATGAAATACATCAGAAATATACTCCCATTTAACTCCATACAACATTGAAACAATTACACAGTATCATTCTTACTATTCCTAATGGACAAAAGTTATAAGTAAGAAGTTTCTTAAAATCAAGTATCTTAAAATCACAAACATGTACCAGGAAATCTTTGACAAGTGCATTTTGTATGGTGTGTTAAACCAATGCATAGGTCAGATGCAAATCAGAAGTACCACATCTGGAAATTAGCAATGCAAAATGATGTTGATGAGAAGAAAGATGTGTGGTGATTGCATCAACTCCACTGCCACTCTTTGAATATAGTTTAATTCCAGGTCTCTTGCCACTCTGTCACCCACCCATTCCTCACTCACATTTCCACACAAGTGATTCTTACAACAACACTAATACAAACTGCATGTGGTAATGATACACAGCCCAAATTAATTAGATATTTAATTTAAAATGTATTTAAAATATAATAAGCAAGTACCTTAGGGGTGAACATGTGACTGATCCCGTCTACAGATCCCTTTAGGAGGAGGGCCCTCACCAGGAAACAGATCAGGACCACGTAAGGGAACAGGGAGCTGAAGTACATCACCTTGTTAAAGAGAAATGAAAGCATGTTAATTATTCAGTATTGTGATTTAAGAGAAAGTCACTTCAAAATTCATTTTTATAGTTTTTTTTTTTACTATCCCCTTAGCTTGTTATGCTCCTGTGTTTCTAATTAACTCAAATTCTGTTTTTTAAGTCAACGTTAAAGTGTCATGATGTGCTCTTTGTTGTCCGTTCGCAGCGTTATATCTTTAAGCATATTGCCGACTTTATTTTTATTTTTTTTAATCACACATCATGGGTCATAAATAATCTAGGTAATACATTTTTCAACATGTACTCGGAAGCATTCGCCAGGAGAAAAAAAAAACATATCTAAGGATGGCAGTGTATCCACAATATGCCACTCATTTCAGTCAGAGTACCATCATTGTTGCATAAGGGAGCATGAAGTGGAGACTGTGATGTTTCTCTCCTGATGAATGTTCCCGAGCAAAAGCTGAAAAAATACCAAGATTCCCAAGTTTAATTACCTATAATGTGTGAATATAAAAAAATAGGGAATATGTAAAAAAAAAAAATAATAATAATTTTTAAAAAGACTGTGATATGGAAAACACAGTACAGCAAAGGTAAAGTAACGTGCTTCTTGTAAAAACTGCGTGGGGTTCTGTAACACTTTAGAGTGCTTTCACCTGAGTTCAAGAGTTGTTCTTTAGCTCTAGGCTAGAAAAGCCCAAGTATCTTAGATGGTGCTAGTGTCTATCGTGCATATGTCAATGAAGAGGTCACGATTATACTGATCAATCATTCAACAGTGAAGTCTCTTTAGTTTATTTCTCTGTAAATTTTATATATACAGTGTGTGTGTGTATATATATATATATATATTGCTCAAAAGAGCCAACTTCCCAACCTTTCGGTATGTGTACATACCTTTGGCAAGGGAAAGTGTGTTTGAAAACAAACTGGAGGTAAACATATTTATTGAAAAAACAAAAACCCAGAATTTGTTTATGATTTCATAGTATTTAAATTATTTGAAAAGACCCCAGAAAATATACTGTTAAAAACCTAGCAAATCAGAACAAAAATCAAACCACTCCATTCTGCAACCATGTTGCTTCCTGCTTGTTGAATACAATGGCTATTCCTCCAGGCCCAGGATATTTGAGTGTGTAGTAAAGGATGACCTCTTTTAGGAACTCTGCTTAATGAAGCAACATCAAGGTTTGCTTGAATCGTGAAAACAAGATTATTCACACACACAAAGTAGGCATGCCACTGATTTAATAGTCAAGCTATGTTCTTTAATTACCAATCACATTTGGATATAAGCCTTCCCACACAGCATGACTGTTACTTTACGATGCAGACATTGCGAATTCGTTCTTAATATTCGTCCCATTGCTCAAATACATGTGCTATCATACACAGCATGATGCACCTCACCCATTTGAGGGACAGAAATTACAATCGCAGGCTCTTTAAAATAGTATGCATGCCTTTTAAAGGGAAATCAAGATTAGGGGTTTACTAAGTAGTTCAAAAAAACATAATAAAAGCAACAGGATAAAATCTTAAATAATATCCAAAGGCAAAGGCTTGCTCAGTAGGCAAGGATGCTTTTAAAATAGTAAAGGACACTGAACAGACATAATTAGGTCATTGCCTGTCACAGCTATAACATATTCATTCAATGTAAACATTTCAAAGAACATTCTTAATTTACATGGAGTAGAAATTGTTAGATAATAGGAAATCAGTACTGCTACTTTGGAACTGACAGAGTTCACACAGAACCCCTGTAATCAAGATTTCAAATGGGGTTATGATTTACTCAGATGTTATCAAATCAAATGTCAGCACCCGTCTGATACTCCATAAGGTATTTGCTCAAATTGTCATTAGCATATTTTTTTTCTGAAAAAAAAACAAAACACTGATTACAATTCTAAAGCAAACACCAAAAATAAAATAAAGACTGTTTACAAGCTTTTTTTTATTTGGTATTTAGTTTACTGGGTTTTTCCTTCCTGAAAGAATTGAATTAATAAATTGTAGAAAATAGTTTTAACAATCTAGCCTTATATATTTTGTGATTCTTACAAAGCAGTGTAACTTAAATGGCTACATAGTGAAAATTATGTTTTCATTCTCATGTTCATCTTGCAGAGTATTCATATCCTGGAGGTATTTGAATAGTCATGAGACTGCCACACCACTATATTTGTTTATAGGATGTTTTTTTTTTATTTTTAATGGACCAAAATGCAGTATACAAGAATATAGGCTATCAAGAATATACACTAGTGTATACATTTCAGAAGCACTTCCATGCAACACTGAAGTCTAGGGTGTAAAAACTAAAAATAATGATCAACAGAAACATTTAGTTAGGATATTCTAAAATATCCTGTATTGGGATTTTGTGATATTTGATTACGATATAGTTTATATACAACCATACCATTGCTATGTAACACTGAAGGAGAGTAAACGCATGATTTAACTACATTGTAGGTGTAACCGAACAAAACTTAATTTAACATCATAACAGTATTAGCACCCCTTCCCTCTCACCCTGTTGCTGACTAATATGTATTGCTGAAAATATATATCCAAAGTCAACTGGGGTATTTTGCATTTTGTTTTCTGAAGCCACTTCCATTTTGTCATGTTTACTGCAGAATGATCCATAAACTGGAAAGACTGTAAATGACAGCACACACTGTAATGGGGATGTTTTTCCCTGCACATGCTCTGTGTTATTTTTATCGGCTTCTGAAAAGCTGATTTGCACTTTCTTTCTCTGCTCATGTTAATTAGTTTCTGCTGTTGCTGTGGGAATTCTCTGTTGCAAGGCTCTTCGGGGAACACATTGTTAAAACATCTGTTTGTGATTTTCAAACAAAGATTCACTATCAGCTCTTACTCTGCCAGCTACAATATTTGGTAGCTATTTAAAATCATCTACATGGAATGTTAGTGTTCAATTAACGGTAAAGGGGTTTCCATAAAACTAAATGCATGTACGTTATGCAATGGTTTTATTAAGAGGGTTTAGTAGTGTAAAAACCCCAAAGCCTATATTTAAAGATTTCATTTTATAATTTTGTTGTTAGCTGAAATAGCAGTTGGGGTGACTTAACAAGTGCAACAGAAGTTTTATTATGCCTGCTTTTTCCTAAAAAGGCTACATAGTATGCATATGCAGCTTTATTGAGGAATTCAGGTGCCTGGTTTACTACTACCACAATATTACAAGGAATAAACAGCATGGGCAAGCTTTGAAAAGAGTTTGTGATGGATTTTGACCTTAAGTACCTTTAGTGCTCTTTGTATGTACTGCATATGAACTAATCTTGTATCTTCAGACATGATGAACAGGACATATGTGTTTTGTTATACCCCAAGCAACAGTCCTCTGACTTGCATGAAAACAATGTTTGTTCCTGTGTACTTTTTCGCAGCCCTGAACCCAACATATTGCACCTTGGGGCAGTCAGCTGAATAGCATGCAGCTGGAAGGTTAAAATTGTTAAAGGAAAATATTATAGTCATAAGATTACATTCAGCTGCCATTGCACGCTCAAAGAAATGACATCACGAGTGCATAAAAGCACTAATTCACTTCATTTTCGTAACCCAGTCCTCTTTATACACAGCAGAGAAGCAAGTGCCAGTGGGAAGAATCTGGAATATTTCATGTTAGGAATTCCAGCCCCAAGGCAAAATATATGGGTGAACTCATTAAACATTGTTGATGTGCAAAAACCATTTAAAAAATAGTATCATGCACACACACACATACTGTACAGTACCATGGAATCCTAAAGAGAAAATGTAATTCATTAATTAATTGGTCATTTATCCAAAGAGACTTACAGAGACTAGAGGTTGAACTATGCATCACAACTGCTGATGCAGAGTCACTTACAATAGGACATTGGTTTTACGTCTCGGCTAGGTTGATTTTTCTTTTTAAATTATAGTGTTTAGGTTACAGTATCCCAAAATTACAAAAAATATCCTGAACGACAACAGCCTTGATTAGTACCCCCTGTTAATTATAGGTTGCATTATTTAACTGCCTATTAAAAACAGATGGCCAGCATTTAATTCAGCTTCTTACCAGGTGGGCAAAGAGTGGTGCAAGTGCAAAAACACAGTGAGCTTCCTAATCCCTCTGGTGAAATACTGGGCAAGAGGCATCCGATCGGCAGGATTACAGCTCTTGACTGCAAAGTTTGAAGCTGTGAGTTCAGTGGCAGTCTGGTATTAAATAGATGCAGTCCTGAGTCATTTGTAAATGGGATCTAGGTATAACTGTAAGCGGGATTGGACATGATAGTTTGAGTATTCAGGCCATCAGGAATATTCAGTGAAACCAAAAAAAAAAAAATCTGTATTGGATAAATCTGGGTTTCATAACCTCTAGAAATAGCCAGTGGCTCCAGTAAAGGTACCTTGGAATTATCCACCCAGGCAGCAGCCATACTGACACATTAACACATGCCTACCAGTTATGTGAGTTAATTAAAGTATTTCTAGTGAAACTACTACTATGCTCTTTCCTGTTCTGGCTCAAGTGTAAAAATGACATGATGAAGAATCACCATAAACACTTCAAATAGAAAGCAGCCTATATATTCAAGTTGGAAGTCGGTGCTAGCAGGTGTGTGCAAATCTGTTTTATTACTGTATTTCACTAAGTGTTAGTTCCAGTTCAGGGTATGTGCATAAATTAGGTAACATCAAACTAAACTCCCTCCCTCCAGACCTAATGGCCTTTTCTTCTTCACCTATAAATATAGCCTTACACATCCCCACATGTTGCTCCAACTGTTTAAATAACATACCTGTAATTTTTATTTTTATTGCTAACAAACAAAATGTATAGGTACGTTATTTAAACAGTTGTAGCAACACGTGGGGATGTATAACGCTGTATTTTTCAGAACCCTGATACTTACTCTTTAAGGCTGTCTTTGTATGATAGGTTTAAAAGTCATTGCAAACTGTAATGTTAGGTTGATACAGCTACAGTGCAAGATGCTGATAAGGTATGTTTTTTCTTTTTTTTGATGTCTCTAAAAGTTCAGAAACAGAATAGTGTGAAACTGTAAAAGTAGTACAAAGAATACTAACTTTTCCAGAAGACTGGATGCCTTTGATCATAGCGAGACACACCATGACCCAGGCAGCGAGCAAGCAGACCGCCATCCTCCAGTTGAGGCCTCCACTTTCTGTGATTGAGCTGGAGATATCCAGGGCCTCTCGGTACCAGTAAAAGGTGGTGGCAGAGCTTTTCTCACACTCCGGCTCCACAACTATAAAACAGCAAATACATAAATAAACCAATACAAAATGTTGCACTGCAGGACACCAGTTATGCACAATTTCAATATATATACAAGCAATTGATTCCATTATAATTTCCTTATCACTGGCAACATAACAATAGATGTGTTCTTAAGAATTAGTATTCAGTTTGCAGAACTCATACAAAAGTAGGTCACTATTACCAAGATCCTCAAGAAGGGATGTTTTTTTTTTTTTATAAATTTAGTCGTTGCCAATTATTTTTTTATTATTTTCTCACAATTTGGAATGGCCAATTATTTTATTATGCTCAGCTCATCGCTACCACCCCTGCGCTGACTCGGGAGGGCGAAGACAAACACACGCTGTCCTCCGAAGTGAGTGCCGTCAGTCGACCGCTTTTTTTCACACTGCGGACTCACCATGCAGCCACCCAAGAGCTACAGCGTCGGAGGACAACGCAGCTCTGGGGCAGGTTACAGGCAAGCCCACAGGCGCCCGGCCAGACTACAGGGGTCGCTGGTCCGCGGTGAGCCGGGAACACCCTGGCCGACCTAATCCTCCCTCCCCCCGGGCGGCGCTCGGCCAATTGAGCGCCGCCCCCTGGGAGCTCCCGTCCTCGGTCGGCAAAGGAATAGCCTGGACTCGAACTCGCGACGTCCAGACTATAGGGCGCATCCTGCACTCTACGCAAGTGCTTTTATTGGATGCGCCACTCGGGAGCCCCAGAACAAGGAATGTTTATACAAGTTTCATCACAAATGGATGGATGACTGGTTCTTAGATTACAGCTAGGGATTTTTATTTTCTGTGTTTAATTTTGAGGAGTGGACAAAATCCTGTAATACATGTGTTCTTCATGTGAGGTTCATTAAAAAACCATTGAAACAAAGAGCCATAGATGTTACTGAAGTGCAAGTGTGACATACACAATATTTTTCAAAATCACCTGTCTCATGCAGGGCGCGAAATAACCGACGGCACTGGCGGCAATTGCCTCACTGTCTGTGAGAACCATGCTAACTGAAAATTGTTTAAAAACAAAGAAGGAAGAAGAGCTGTAAAGCGGCAGCGAAGTGTTGGGATTTACCTAACAATTCTTCCCTGACAAAAATAATAATATTGTAGCAATCTCGGTCAATGCAGGCAGGCACATCACACAGGGCAAGGCAATCTACACACAGGCAGAGGCAGGGCGCGAACCCGGGACCTCTCGCACTAAAGCATAGCGCCGATTCCACTGTACAAAAGAGCCGGCTCCTTTGCAAGGAGCGTATATCGGGCTTATGTCTTCGTGTGTGATTACGTCACCTACCAGCCCTGCTGCAGCCTTCCACTGTGCACGCTACAATATTAATGTGAATTTACAGTTGTCAAGTACTGCAGAAAGGACTTTATTACACAGAGTTAAATTGAATTGTGAGAGAATGGGCTTAAAATTGCAATACTTAAAATGCAACGGTGCAATACATTTCTGATTCTTTTCATGTCTTCAGTGTATATAAATTGCTAATTTATACAGAAATGTCAATGACTGTTGCTGTTTTGTAATTTGGTGTTATTCTCCCCCAAAACACCCACGCTAAAAATGAACACACAATAGGTAGATAATTATTAGTTTTGCTCAAATTCTTACACCACAAAAAAAAGTAAGTAGCCATGAGATGGTTCAAGTAGCAGCTCACTGTGAAACGAGCAGGAGAGATAACATAATAGTGAACGAAACACAATGTTGAGAAGTGCATCGATTTCTCTTTTCATTTATTTTTGGTAATACATTCTCACTAACTCACATGGTTCTGCTTTTTAATTAGTAAAACGTGTGCCTTCACGAAAGAGGTTAGAATATGTATGCTTAAAAACAGCATACCTTTTTATTCCTGAATCGAGTGTTCAGCAATGCACCATAAGAAAACTAAATCCTTTGCAACTGTAAATTTCCAGAACTGGGAAACTGTATAAAGTCTCTCAAATGTAAACATCTAACATTATGTACAGCACTCTCCATTGCCTGAAGAAGTTTCTATTTTGAGTTCTTTTTTTTCAAAGCCGCGTTGTTTGTTCAGGTTTTGTAACAGCAGTTTAGCAAACTACAGTTGCGCAGACACTGCAGCTTGAATAACTCATTTGAAAAGTGACCTATATTTTATTTATGTAACAATTAGTATGTGAATCACTCAGAAAACATTGATTTGTGTTTGTCTGAATTTATTTCATCAACATACTAGGCTCTCTGTATTTATTTTTTCTTGTTTTATGAATGAGTATGAAATCGCCTTGGTGCCCTTGGATTGGATTTATATTTTGCCTTTTTGCCCCCTAGAACTGCCTTGGTGCCCCTGAATCTTCACTCCCAACAAAGGCAACATTGCCTTGCCCTTCATGACCTTAACTTCATGCCCTGCTCAAGAATTTTGTTTTTGCATATATGGTTAACATTTCATTAACAACATTTTTTATCTCTACTGTATCCCTGCATACAATCTTCATTAAACCACACAGGGCCATATTTTCTAAGCATCTCCGTTCTGTAATAAACTCCTATTTTTCGAAAGGAGAAAGAAATCATGTTAATGTAAAAACATGAAACACTAAATACATTGAGGCTCAAAATATATTGCTTAGCTGTTTAGTTCTAGTTTTGTAAAATTACCAGGTGTATTACCTCTTTCAAAAAATAGTTAAAGAATGCTTTGAAAATATGGGCCACAGTACTTTGTCTTTAACAGCGAGTGGCGTGCCTGATCATGTTACCTTGTACAAATGTTCTTAAACAGGAGTGATGAAGGGTTTCTTACATGCAGTGGTCTTGTTTTTAACCAGTGGACACTGATCCCAGGGCAGGGGCTGCTGGAATGACTGAGAGAAGTAGAAGAGGCTCCATCCAATAATGACATTGTAGTAGAGGGCAACAAAGAAGCAAACCTACAAAAAAGGACAAGAAAGAAATACAAAAAAAAGAGAGTCATACGCGTGGTTTACATGCACAAATATAAATAGTCTCACCTTTCTGGCACGCTATTTTGGTAGTACCTTTCTGGCAACTTTGTAGTTTTCTTTTAGGGAGAAAAAAATCTCAAAATGAAAATATCCCTATTAATAATAAAATACAGCAGGGTATATTTAAATGTGTCTGTCAGCATTTCAATGTGGCCTTGCACAACTACTCATACCATGCAGCTTTCTTAAACTGTGTCTACAAAAGTTTTTAGGTTGTGTTGAAGAATCGCAAGTGCAGCCTGCCTTAAATCAAATAAAATACCAATGTTCCATAATATAGCACTTTGCACTAGCCATGCATTATTTTTTTTAAAAAAAATGGACTGCAAACATATTATACACATACTGTACATATATAATATATACAAGGTTTCTTACAGGAGGGTAGCTTCAGCAGTTCTGATCCTTATGGTAGTCTACGAACTAAGCTAAAATCTTTTAATAATAAAAACAAAATCCAGTCCAAATGCTTAGTAAAGTACATTTTTTAAATACTGGTAGTAATGTCCCACTACATAATGTTCTGAATAATAATAATAATAATAATAATAATAATAATAATAATAATAATAATAATAATATATACCTAAACCCGAATTCCACAGGGACAGTGCAAGACTTTCGTCAGTAGAATGTTGTTATATGGAACAGCATTCAGACTTGTTACCATGTAAAAAAAAACCTTATTTTTTAGTAAATGTGAGCTGCTTTTTAGCATGCAAAGGCGATTTATCCACCCTTTCTAATCGTACCATGCTTTGACCACGCACTTCCTGTACCGTGAGGAATGTGCATGTTATGTCCACACTATGTCATATTCTCACGACAATGGAGAGAGAATCTGGATTTTCTAAACTGCAAGTAAACCACGCCATACATTCATGTGTCTTTAATGGCATGGCAAGCTTCCCAAAAGCAAGCTAATGAAAGGGTTACACCCTGTATGCAGGTCTAAATCTGCATTACCTGGGTGAAGCACAGTGACTGATTTTACTTAACCTGTATTAACCTGTATTACTTAAAAAATACAGTTGGGGATAGACTGATGAAGGGAATAGCCAGTACTTTTGAGTAGTGCTGCAAAACCTGGCTTTTCAATCACAAATTACTACTGAAGGGGCTTTTATTACGGAAGGCTTGCGTTTCCTGTTACTTTCTGTACTTTTTGTACAAGTTCTAAGAATAATGTTACAGAGAAGTGGGTTGCATTTCCTGTCTGAACGACATGCAAAAAAAGAGTTTCTGCTACCAAATACTAAGGCCATTGTGTTTTGAAAATAAAACTTCTAGACTTTTTTGTCAGCTTCTTAGTTCCAAAGATCCCACTGCACAGAAGATGGGCACCACCAGCAAATGGAAAGCCTAAGTCTAAGCACTAGTGACATTACTCATTTATATATATATATATATATATATATATATATATATATATATATATATATATATATATATATATATATATATATGTATTTATATATATATATATATATATATATATATATATATATATATATATATACAGTATATGCTTGTATCTCAATATATAATTTAGCCAATCAATTTTTGATTGTGTATTTTCAGTTATTGTCTATTCTGTATAATGCTGTTAAAGTAAATATTGACAAAATATTATTTGCTTTTTTAGTTCTGGAGCTTTATTAGTAAAGATTTACTTAACATAAGATACAAAGTTTTGAAATTCCCCCTTCGGGTAAGGTCAACTATATTGATTGATACTTATATCTATTAAACTGATCGCACACATTCTATGCAATTAATCTTTCTTGAACTATGTATGCATTCTATTAGGAAAACTGCAGGACATGATTATACCATATTTAAGTGTTGTAAAGGCTCTGACAAAGATATCCGAGTCACGCCTTAAGGATTTACCTAATAAATATAAGCTTTAGTCTTTTTCCCAGAACAGCTATAGATGAGTAATCATGCTGGTGGGACAGTAGTGCTTCCCTTCACATTAGTGGCTACAGCACTCACCACACAGCTTGCAAAGCCAATCCCTCCCAGCCGTGGGCTGATGTAATTCCAGACTCCAATGCTGCCTCTCCGAATTCTTTGCCCCACTGCCAGCTCCAGGAAAAACAGTGGAATTCCTATCACCACCAATAGGATCAAATAAGGAACCAGATATGCACCTGTTTAAAAGAAAAAAATGCAAGGTTTTGGCCCCTTTGAACAGGAATGTGAATATTGAACCGTATTGATCCAACTTGTTCTCACAGTAATTCACTTTTAAATGCAGGCCAAGTATGTGTGTGTGTGTGTGTTTCAATGTATTGTATTCAATGTAGAACTAATTAATCTAATTAATATGCTGATTTAGTTATTCTCAATTTGCCTTAAAATAATAAACCCAAACAACCAAACACTAGAATAAATGAATAGACACATTCCTTTCTCTACACATTCAGTATTTCCTCAAGACTTATTTGTTAATTGATATTGCCTCACAATTTAGAAACCTAATAAATGTAATGTCAAACCTTTCGACTACAAGTCTTACCTCACAATTAGCAAAAGTATGTTTTCATTACTTGTCTTGTTGAACCTTTAGATGCTTTGTAGCCTGATATAGCAAAATGAGTTCTAGAGGTCTGTGAACAGGAAACATGCATCTCACCTTATCGTCTTTTTCTAACCTGTGTACAGTAGTCAGAAACACATATAGTAGTCTCCTGCGAACAGAACACCCCTCGGGAAGCAAGCAAAGTGTTCTCTTAGGCTAAGTGTTCTCCAAGACAGAGTTGACCACCATAAACAATAAGAATCAATCAATCAATAAATAAATAAATAAATAAATAAATAAATAAATACAAATTTTATTACCTGTCATGACACACGTGCATCAACATATGAAATTAACTGAATAAGAGAAAAGCAATAGGCAAGTGTATTTTAATAAACTACAGTAGTCTCCACATATAGGAACACCTCCTAAGAAAACACTTTGCCTAAGGGAACACACTTGTGGTGGAGCATTTACAATGGGAAAATCATTCACCACAAGGGTGTTCTCTAAGCGAAGTGTCCTCTAAGGCGAAGTGTTATCTTAGGAGGTGTTCCTATACGAGACTACTGTACTTACTTTTTTTAATGATGGTCTAGCATCTACTAGGGGTGCAACAATGAATCGATGCATCGATTATTGATCATCTGTTCTTAAATTTCCCGAGCTTCGATTACACATTGGTGAATCGATGCATTAAATTAGGACCCACTTTGAAGTCTCCTGTTGCCGGTTTGCATTAAAACCTTGAATTTGTTAGAGTGCGCTTCTTTTAGTGCTAGTACGGCAGATTAACGCGTTGCTAGGATACACACTTTAGGCCTATACATTCGCGTTGGACAAGCCAGATCAGAAGTAGGCATATTCGCGTTTTTCTTGATTTAAAAATTAAGGCAAAACGTTGTTGTTTTTTTTATCTATTAACTCTACCCATTTAGCTTTTGTGTTTTGATTATATGGCAATATTATATAAAAATAAGCTGAATTTAGTACTATAGTTCACTTAATCAGGATTTGTGAGATTAATTCAAATGTTTTGCTTTGTTTTTGGACATAAAATGTTAACAGTAATGAACAACAGTAGTTCAGATAGAAATTACAATGTTAACACTAGAACCGCCGCAGTTGTACTCAGAAAACCACCGCCGGCAGTCATTATGATGGTTACATTTTAAACATCAATATTAAAATAAAAGACAAACTATCGGATACAACTCAAAAGTTTTATTCACGCATGTGGCAATGTGCCCTGCCCTTGTGTGCGTTTCTGTGTTGTTTGTTGCGTGTTGTGTGTAAATGTTGGTGTATAGTCATTGGTACACGGGATATAAACAGGTCTGTGTTTCACGTGTGATTTAAAATTGTATAATTATATTTAGGCATGGGATCACTTCACGTGCATTTAAAGTATGTAATAATATGTGAGCACGGGGTTGCACGTAATGAATTCACGTGCTGGGATTCAAGTGAATAATTAATTAGTAATTGAATCCCAGCACAACAGTATATATAGAGACACGTAGCACTCACTCGGGGTTGGGTGTTCGGTGAGTGGAGAACAAGTGTGGAGAAGGAAGTAAAAAGAATAAGAAGAAGAAGAAGAAGAAGAAGAAGAAGAAGAAGAAGAAGAAGAAGAAGAAGAAGAAGAAAAGAAGTGTCTCACTCTGTTTACTGTTTAGTACGTTTTGTTTGTCTATTTTATTTTGACGTAGAGTGCTGTGTCCTGTTTTTGTGTTCTCTTGTTTTGTTTATTAAATGCTGAGCACAACCAAGTGCTCAGCTTCACCAGCCTCACTGTCTCTGTCTGTCTGTTTCTTCCGGGTCTGACGTGTCACCACTCAGCCAGCCTTGTGACAACGCACATCATATCAAACATCTGCACAGCAGAAACACCGTATTTAAATGAACACTTAAACATAAAAGGGTTTATTTTCTAACTTACCACGATAAAGCACTACTTTAAAAAATGAAAAACTATAATAAAATAAACATTTCAAAAGAAACTAGTGTGTAAACAGGTATATGTACATACAGAACTTTAAAACGAAAGTAACATATGTTTTCTCTGTGTGTGTTACTCTGTGTAGCACTGAATCCAGGTTGAGCTGCAGCAGCCTGCTGCTTTGCAGTTTTCTGATTGAAATGCTTCTGCTGAAGCGCTGTTCAAGATGGCATCTCCTGATATTTTCCCTGGTGCATTCCTTGGACAATTTGTACTACAAAACAAAGGAATTGGTGGCTGCCAGGTCCGTGGCAGTAGAGATAACAACAGGCTTATATATTTTAAAAAACATTGAATATTGTAGGTTATATTCAAAATAAAAACATGTATTGTAAAAGGCAGTCAAAGTGACGGCTTGGCAGTTCTAGGTAGAGGGGATTATTATAACATTTTTATTTTTCCGATCCTGCCTTTCAAATGCCATCAGGGTATTTAATACATGTATTTAGGAAAAGTCAAGAACGGACAACTGCGCACACGCAGAGTAATTTAAATTTTAGAAGTGCAAGCTGTCAAAATGACTGCCGTGGCGGGAACTTTGACTGCCCTAATACATGTTTTTATTTTGAATATAACCTACAATATTCTTTGTTTTTTTTTTTTTTTTAAATATACTAGCCTGTTGTTATCTCTACTGGACCTGCCAGCCACCAATTCCTTTATTTTGTACAAGGACTACACCGGGGAAAATATGAGTAGGAGAGATTTCATCTTGAATCTAACCACAGCGCTTCGGCAGAAACATTTCGATCAGAAAACTGCAGGCTGCAGCACCTCAACCTGGATTCAGTGCTACAGTGACACACACACACACACAGAAAACATGTAACTTTAGTTTTAAATTACAAAATACATTTATTTTTACAGTTTTGTATGTACATGTTTACACACTAGTTTTCTTTTGAAATGTTTATTTTATTATAGTTTTTCATTTTTTGAAATAGTGCTTTATAGTGGTAAGTTAGAAAATAAACCCTTTTACTATATGTTTATGTTCATTTAAATACAGTATTTCGGCTGTGCAGATGTTTGATATGACGTGCTTGAATAAAACTTTGGAGTTGTATCCGATAGTTTGTCTATCATTTTAATATTCATGTTTTTTAAAATGTAACCGTCATAATGACTGCCTGCAGTGGTTTTAGGTATGTGTATAACCATGGTGGTTAAACGGACATGTGATGTGGACGCATGCACATTCTTTCCAGTTGTTAAAAACTCAAGTCCTTTGTATTTATTTTTTAATAAGTGTTCTAATTTGAAAATTAGTTGTGCCTTTTTGTTTAACTATTATGCACAATAGTGTTTTTAGTTATTGGATCGTCTATTAAAAAACGAACATTTGTTCTTTTATTTTGAAAAATAAAACGTCATGCATCGATTACTGTTGATAAATGCCTATACGATAATGAATACGAAATTAGGGTGCCGAATGCACCACGAGCACCTACACCTTTTACACACTGAATTCTGATAGCGTGATGTTCTCCATATATATACAGGGACTTATTCTACATTTCAAACCTATCAATCCAGTTTTCAAACCAATTCATGTTTTCCTTTTTGTGATACAAATCTTGCCCAATGAATTAGGTTTAAGAGACTTTACTTCAACTCTATACATGGTTGCAACAGCCTGGTGCTGAGTTCAGTAGCCTGCAGCAATAATATAGAGATCATTGGCACAAATTCACAGTTATGCAAATTTAATACATTTTGGGATACAAACGTGATTTTTTGTTCTTGGTTGGTCCTCCTGACAGATGCTACTTAAGACCAGTGTAACATGAATTTCATGTTATGTTACTGCTAAGGGACTGAAAAGTCTAAACTTAAAGTAATCAGCTACCACCAAACATTATACAAAAGTATAAAAGATAAAAAAAGCTATCTTTCTATGCTTTGCAAAGGGATTTGTTGTTATTATTATTATTATTATTATTATTATTATGCAAACTGCTGTATTTTTTTACTTTGTAGTAGCTTCAGTAGTTTGTATAACTTTGCTCATAAATGAACTAAATTATAAAGCACTATCATTTTAGGAGTCACCTGCAAATGGCAATAATTTAAAACTTTGAATAAATGGTGTCACATAGAAAAAACATACTGAATGAAGAGGTTTCTAAACCTCTCGTTTGCTTATTATTATTATTATTATTATTATTATTATTATTATTATTATTATTATTATTATTATTATTATTTTCAGCAATTCTCAGTTGTTAACAAAGAATGCCTTGTTACAACCTTTAGAAGTCTCATGAACATATGGTATGGCTCTAAAACTTGTTGCCATGCAAAAAAAACCCTTAGATTTTAGTCAATTTGTGCAGATTTTTAGCGTGAGAAGACAATTTACCCACCCTTTTAAGACGTACCATGTTTTGTCCACTCACTTCCTATAGCATGAGGAATGTGCTTGGTATGTGCGTGCTACGTCACATTCTCACAACAGTGGAGCGAGAGTTGGGAGTTTGTAAGCGTATGTAAACCAAGCTTTGGAGGATGTTCTGTTAAGAGCACTTAGTATTATCCAGGGGATTCTTTAGTTCTATACTAAGCTTTTCTCTCAGATATTTTTAGCTTATCATTTGAAGATCAAAACACAGATGAATGTAACATACTAAACCACTCGAAAGGTTTACAATATGGCAAAAATGATAGCTGCTGGAGAGAGATGGAGGAGGTACTGTATATTCAACTACCTTGGCGTCTTCAAGAAAGTCAATGCTCAATTAACTTGGAAAATAAAAAAATGTATACTTCTGTATTATAACAGTTCTAAACATCATAAATAGGTTGGCCACTGTTCAAAAACCATACAAATGAAATCTGAATTCCACTTTTACCTCCAATTAGAACATAACGTAATTAAATATGTAACTGATGTCATTTAAAACTCAGTGGAAAAACTGACAGGGGAAGGCATTTAAAAGTGGGTATGGTGTGGTCTGTTGTGAATGTCTGTTGTTGCTTACAGTCTTGAGTTGCAGGATTTTTCCATGACAACAAGTGCTGTGAAAATCAACCTTCAAGTGGTGTTAGTTATGGTGGTAGAGGGACAGTCCAGATCATATTTTATAAGAAGCTTTCCCTGTTTCTGTTCTTGGGCTTCATTGGTTTACTGAATACAATTTCTGTGTTCCTAGGTCAGGGATGCTGAAAGGAAAGCAGCACAAACTGATTGTTCATATCATTTGAAAGGTTTCAATTCTGATAGAATTGGAACATCTTCTACAAGTGAACAGATATCAAGGTTATTTTTACACTACCTTCTTTGATTTGGTGGATAGTAAAAATATAAAAAAGGTAGAGAAATCTGGTTTTAAGTGAGGCCAGTAAAATCTTTAGGTCATCCAGCACAAGCCATTTCCAAAAGTGTACACAATTTGTATCTGTGTATGCAATACAATATTGTATCAGTACATGGTTGTAAAAGTATTCATGATCTCATGTTGGTTACTATTAAGCCCCAAACACAACCACACACAGGCCCTGCTTATCCTATCTGCAAGGTCACTGAACACAGGGATTAATTTATGTCGTTGCATACTTTTAATAAATCAATAAGAAGATTACATCAGGCTACTAATGTGAACCTTAACAGTGAATACTGCTGTTAGGCAACAAATGTAGTACTCATTTGTACAGACACCGTATTGTCTATACCTGAGCGGTCTGGAGACAATAATATATAATTAAATTGAAATATTGAGATTCCAATTATTAAAATTCAGTTATTGAAGATACATATTTCTTAAGGCTGGTGGTTCCTATTGGTTTAGAAATAACACATGACACTTATGCAAAGGCTTAAACTATATTGAACTAATGTATAGGTGTACATCATAGCTGCAGATAATATAACACGCTCACATGTTCTCTCTGTTGAGTAAACTCCTGGCAGCATGAATTGTACCCAGTTTCTAAAATATCACCACTTGTAAATCATTTTGCCATGCACTAAAACTGTTGCATTTAACTGCAGAGAGTCCCTGTTAAGAATATGTAACACAAAAGTGTTTCTAACAGCTATAGTAAGTCATTCTTTTCGGCATTCTGCAAACACCTCACACCTGGTTTGGATGACAGAATAAGGAATAGCTGTGGATTCCTTCACAGTTGTCACTGTTTGTTTAAGCCTGCCCCAGGTAATTGGCTGGGTCAACCACTGCAAGAGACCTGTTATTTTTAACTATCTTCCTTATTACTGAGAATAGTATAACCACACACTAGCGATTTTAAGAACATACTTAGTCTAACATTTTATGTCACATATAATACAGATCGTAGTCTACTATATGACATATCTCTCAGCCATCCACTTTCATTGGGGTGCAGTGTAGTTATCCAGTAATAACACAACATAGGACGGTTTTGATTAACAAAAATCACAACAACAGCCTTTAACATCAAATGTACTGGGAGACAATAATAATATAAAAACTTTGACATTGTCTCAGATTTGATTAATTGGAATACTGTTATTTGTTATATAGTTGACAATTCAATCCCAGAAAATGTACAATGTAAACATGTGCAGTACTCAAATCTGTTTTTTTTCCCTATCTATTGAGTTCCATAGCATTAACATAATATTTCAGAACATTCAGTATTTTTTAAATATTTTTAAAACAATAAGTATTTTTTTTTGCATGGATTCCAAGCCCAATTGGCTCAAAAGAATTACAGAAAGCACCTGCTTATTTTCACCCAGCAATTTGTTCTGTGTTGATTGATAGTGCTTGGGTGTGGAATCCAGTTTTGACACCCAATCAAACAAAAATTGTAATTGAGTCAGGCATGTAAGATACATAAATACAAACTGAAAGCAAATATATATATATATATATATATATATATATATATATATATATATATATATATATATATATATATATATATATATATATATATATTTTAGTTGCACTCTTGCAAGTTCATTGTGTGGTTCTTGAATCATCCAAGCATAGCTTTTGAAACGAAAATCTATGATCACTTCAGCATGTGGCCAATTGGAAGATTAAGGTTGCCAACCCAGTGCCCTTAGTAACGTCCGCTCAATAAAATGTCTTATTTCCATTATAATAAAATAGTCCTACCATAAAACTATCATTGATGCCAATACCAGACTTTCCTAGCAAGCTAACCTACTTAATTGAAAAGAGAGAAGTCTTCTTAGAAATGAATGGTATTTATTACACTTACCTCCACCATTTTTCTGACAGAGGTACGGAAATCTCCACACATTGCCCAAGCCTACAGAGAAGCCTACTTGAGCTAAAATATACTGCAGTTTGCTGTTCCAGGCAGGTCTTTCCTCCTCAGTGTCAGAACATTCTTCAATGTCTCTGTCTTTGTCCTCCTGGACATCATCTACCATTAATGAACTTTTCTTGAAAGAATCGTCACCAGAGTCCTCGTTGGAAAGCAGGTCTTTGACAGATTCAGTGACATCATCGTCAAGCTCTCTCTTGACGACCTTGCTGTTTTTGGGCATTTGATTAGCAAATGGCTACAAGTGATCAAAACAAGTCTGTTGGTGGGGGGGAGGGGGAGTTTTTTTTTTTTTTGTATCAGGCCCAGTCACTTTGTAAGAATGATATGTGGAATTGAGTTACCAGTGTTGTGTAGTTCAAATGATTAGAATGAATAGCTTTGATAGAATTTGAAAAGATCTTGGAGTCTGGGTCTTAATTCTTCATTATTACAAATATCTGTAAGAAACAAAAGAACAACAATGAAAATACTGGAATTTTTATGTGAACTTCAACTACAGAATAGACTGAGCCCTAATTGCACTTAATTCTTGTTTTGTGTTTCTTTTTTCTTAATTTGGAGTAATCATGTACTCGCACTGACCTGTGTATTAAACATACAGGTGACCTCTATTCCCACTGTTTGGCCAATCACCTCTTTCCTCTCGACAAACCTATGCAGCCGATGTTACAAAGCTGCTGATTAATGGAGTTCTTTGTGACTGGGGTTGCAACACCAGCTGATTGTAATCTGTAGCCTGACTCCAGGTGGAAGTACACTTACAAGTTGAGCTACTTGGTACCACTGTCTTTGTTATGTTTATGATGATTGATGATCAATTACACAATCAACTGAGTTAATGAGTTTATTTATATTAGTTAATTGTTATCACTGTAATAAAATAATCTGCTGAAATATTTAGAAGCCAGTTGGACACTAGAATGGCCTCAGGAAATGTAAATCACACTTTACTATGACTCATCACCTTTGATGTAGAGAAACTAGGGTGTAGGACAATCCCCAGTTTAACCTGTTGTAGCACATTCTTTAATAGCCTTTATATTGTTTGGAAGAGAAGTGTTAAAGTGGCTTATTTTCTTATGGCTTGGTGATTCTGTTAGTCTGTAATAAAAGTTCACCATAGTAAAAGCAAAGCTAAGTGTAATAAAGCATAGTGAAAGCATGGTAAAGCATTGGTAAGCACTGTAAAGAAAAGTGAGGTATGGTAAAGCATATTAATTAACATGGCAAACCAGGGTAAACTATGGTAGATGCATAATACTGTATAACCATTGGAAAAGCAAAATAGTGTGAAAATATACCGTAGTAAACTTTTTAGGGGCTGTACCAGTACCAAATTATTATTATTATTATTATTATTATTATTATTATTATTATTATTATTATTATTATTATTATTATTATTATTTAATTATTTAGTAGATGCTTTTATCCAAAGCGACTTAAAGAAAATTAAACAAACTATAAAAGTATTTAAATTACAGGCAATAAAAATAAAAAAATACAAAACAAACACAAATATACAATATATACAACATAATTATAAAGTAAATACAAAAAGATATATAAATAAGAATTTACAAATAAAGATTGAATAAGTGGGTTTTGAGAAGACGACAAAAAGCAGTAAAAGCCTGAACAGTCCAAATGTACAGTCCCTCTCTCCTCTGGAACCGCAGCTACACCTGGCCGGTAGGGTGCCAATCGGTCCCGATGTAGGGCGACCCTTTGCTCACTGTGTTGCATCTGGACCTGGTACACCACATCGGAGAACCGTGCCAACACCTTACATGGCCCCTCCCAGTGGCTATCTAGCTTGGGGCTCCTCCCTTTTGTCCTCTTAGGGCAGTACACCCACACGAGTTCCCCTGGCTCAAAGTACCATCCCTGACTCCGGACTTTGTACGCCCGCTTCTTCCGCAATGCCAGCCCCGTCGTAGTGGTTCCGCACGAAACAGCGAACCTCGTCAAGCTGGTCTTGGAGCTGTTGAATATATTCTGGCCCTGCTGGAGAGTTCCTCTCCTGGGGGTCATCCAATTACGAGGTCCACCGGGGTCTGTAGCTCCTTTCCCAGCATGACCAAAGCCAAGGTGCATCCCATAGACTCCTGCACCGCCGACCGGTATGCCAGGAGGGTAGGTGCTAGTCCCAGTCCCGCTGATCTTGGCTGGTCCACAGTGCGAGCTGGATGGCTAGTGTCCGGTTGAACCACTCAACCATACTGTTGCTCTGTGGGTGAAGGTGGTGGTGCGGGTCTTATAGACCCCCAGCCTCTTGTGCAGCTCCCCAAACACCTTTGACTCAAATTTGCGGCCTTGGTCGCTATGCAGCTCCTCAGGCATCCTAAACCAGCAGAACATGCCCTCCAGCAAGGCAGTACATTGGTCCGGCAGGGCATAGGCCTCGGGCCACTTGGAGAAGTAGTCCATGGCGACCAGGACAAACGTGTTTCCCGCTGTGGACTTGGGCCCAACACGTCAATGGCCACCCGTTCCAGTGGTGCGCCCACTTGATAGCGCTGTAGGGAGGCTGTCCAGACAGGCCCTTCCTGGCAGTGCAGGCGTCACACCTCCGGACGTGCGTCTCTACGTTCCTCCGGCAGTGGCCCCAATAGCAGAAGGTCCTCAGCCTCTGCAAGGTCTTGGTCACCCCGATGTTCCCAGCTGCTGGTGTCCCATGCATGGCCTGCAACACCTGCTCCCTTAGGACAGCAGGAACCACCACCTGCCAGCGGTCCACAGCTGATGCTGGGTGGCGCCACAGGCGGCAGAGGGTCCCGTCATGCAGGCACAGCTTGTCCCACTGTCCTACAAGGTCCTTTACCTCCTTGGAAATGAGTGCCACCTCCTCCCATGTCGGCTGCCGGCCCTCGATCAGTCTGGCCATGACAGTGCCCAGTTTTGGGTCAGCTGCCTGCAGCTGTAGCAGTTTGTCGGCCAGTACTTTCTGCAGTGGTTCGCTCCTGGTCCGCCTCTCTCTTCGAGGCGGGTGCAGTGCTGACACTGTTCCTCCTCACAGGGGCGGCGGGATAGAGCGTCCGCATTTCCGTGCTGCCTCCCAGCCCGGTGTGTGAACTCAAACTGGTACCCCTGCAGGGCCTCGATCCATCTGTCCCTCCAGCTCCTTGAACTGCAGTAGCCACTGCAGCGGCACATGGTCCTTCCGGATGGTGAAGTGCCGTCCGTACAGGTATGGCTGGAAGTGGCGGACGGCCCTGACAGCAGCCAGTAACTCCCGGCGGGTGATGCAGTAGTTGTGCTCTGTCCTACTGAGGGCCTGGCTGTTGTATCCGACCACCTGTTTCCCTCCGGGGCCTCTCTGGAACAGGACAGCCCCAATTCCCACACTGGCGTTAGTGTTCAGGACGAATGGCAGGTCGATGTTGGGGTAAGCCAGCATGGGGGCACTGGCCAATGTGTCACACTGTTCCAGTGTTGGAGTTGAGTGCACCGTATCTGAGTTCGAGTCAAGACCAAGTCCAGGCCTGTCCGAGTCCAAGGCCGAGTCTCTGAAGTCTGAGTCCGAGTCAAGACAAAGTCCTCGAGTCCAGCAAAGAAGTAATTGAGAATAATTACTAGTACGACTACTATTAATAATCAGTGGCGGCTGGTGAACTTTCAGAGGGGTGGGGCGTCGGAGAACCAACTCTTATTTTATCCCCCACCCATAACCCCCCGTATTTCACCTGTCCCACATACACGTATAACATAAAAATGTTTTATACTACTTGCACACAATGTACTGTATTTAACTGTTCTTCAGTTATCCTACATTGTGTCAAATCAGTGATTTGAAATCACTCAGTGTCCGTTTCTTTCCAAAATATTTTTGAGAATCCCCTTACTTGCTACTGACTGTGCATTACATTACTGAAATGAAAGCCTGCAATATAAATGACCAGCGATACTAGGGTACTCATTTTTGTATATTCAAATAAATACATAAGTAGTAGGCTATGAAAATAACAAGTTAACTGTATTAAAACGTATTTAGACATCTACACCACAGCATTTGATATAAATATGGTATGAATAACCATATCGCTGTATGCTTAAGTATTACTTTTAGTGCAGAGGGAAAACAAATGTAGGGGACAAGATTTAATCCGACAACAGATGACAATAGATGGTATGGCAGCTGAATTGGATTTTTCAAAAATGTTGGAAGTTTTCTATCCCAGATTTTGCACATTCTATAAAACTAACACCACTAAGAACCTCAACCTAAACAATAATAAAATAAAGTTATTTGAATAAATCCAAACGTATGAATACAGTGAATGTATAACATTATTTTGGCTACAAGTTGACTAGATTGTGACAGAAGTAGCTTGGAAGCCCTCAACTAACGGGGCGGCTGCTAAATAGAAATACGTTGTGATTTCTTTGGCTGAGAGTTTGTAGATGAAGTATTAGATTTGGAGAAGGGTAAATAATATAATATAAACAAATATGTTTAAGAGGCACAGGCAGGATATTCATTTTTATGCATCACCGTACTAATAATATACAGCGCAGCTGATGACAGATTGATTTCTCTTTATATTTGAACTCCAATAGAACAGACCGTAAATTATAGTTAAGCTAAAAGGGAAACAGACAAATTACTATGATAGACGTTAATACTGTATTACCAATACAACTGTGGAATACTAGCATTCGTGGTGAACATCTGAACTAATAGGTGGACTCTTGCTAATTTAAACAATATTATTTGGGACTTGAATCAAAGGCATTCAGGTTGCAGGATTTAAGCACAACCTATGTAGCAGGGAGCCAGATGCATGTATCGTGGGTGTGGACTGCGTTTAACCCAGGACCGTAATTCAATGAAGCAAGGATGTTGAATTGTGAAAAAAAAAAAAACTCCCTACACACACACACACACACACACACAGTTTTAATTGCAATAACTGGGAAAAGGATCATTATTTTTCATTATCTGTAATATGATTGTATTTAGTAAAAAAAGAACCTGCTTTAGTCTTGGTTGTAAGTGATTGTGTTAAAGATAACAGAGACGCATTGTATTGCAAACTGGTAGGTGCAAGAAATGGAGTTGCGTGAAAGGTTAATTTGACTGGAACCTGTTCTGTGGTCGAGTCCCGAGATGCCGAGTCCCGACAGGTCGAGTCCGAGACCTTTAAAATCCGGTCTAGAGACCGGTCTCGAGTCCTACAGCACTGTTAATTATGAGACCTGACTGTGCCCTACTCAGGGCTCCAACCTAACCAGCAGTGGTTTGTGTTTGGAATTGAACTTAGTACCTCATAGACAGAATCAGTGCACTGGCACATTAGCATGCCAATTTCATGCTTGGGTTGAGAATACTTGGGGGCAGACATTCAAAGGCTGGATTTTCTCAGATCAGTCACCAATTACTGCTAAAGTATATGAATTTGCCTTTAAAATGAACAAAACTAATTGATCTGCTGTTCCTATTTCTATAATTGACGCCATACAAACCATGAGGGTTTACAGGCAATGCATGGGCATCTTATGTGCTTTATTTTACCTCCACGCAGATCAATAATGATGTTCTTAATGACGGCCAATGTTAAATGAGATTTTGTAACCTCCTAGGTAATACAGGAGGAATCCACTACAGCAATTGCCATAAGGAGGCAGCATTGAATTCATACTTCAAAGAGGACAGTGACTACATTATTACTCCCAGTGTTACCCTTGAGGGCAGAGATAAAGGAACTTAGTGAGCAGTGTGAATGCAGATACGGAAATTGTCCAATGTTGGATCTGAGTGGCTGTGTCAAATCAATATCAGATGTACTTTTACTGCCTGATTCATAAAGCCACTTCAATGTATCCTTACTGTTGGTAAAGTGATGTAAGGTTAGCAGTGTATGTGCCGCCTCCACTACTTAGCATACTGTGACTGAATCATGGAGATGTAAAGGGCCACAAATAGTGTACCCACAAATGACTGACTCCTAGTTTGTGTCAGTATCAATATTACTTCAAAATGAAAATGTTTATTTATTTTTGTGTGTGTGTGTGTGGTAGAATGTTTGAGTTTTTATTTTAGTCTGGATTTTAAAGAATTGGTTGTATTAATTGATTAATAAGCATTTTTGGCTTATCCACGATGAAACCTGCTTTTTAAAAAAAATCTACATAATGGTCCAAACTTATACAATTTCACATGCTGTAATTTCACACCTAACACACAAAAACGGTTTATTGTTACAAAGCTGTGACCTGTGATGCAGCCAATGTGTAATATGCTGTAAAACATAACCAGACATCTGCTCGAGCAGTATGTCATGATTAGACAAGAGACCACATGGCAGAAAAACTCAATATATCAGTTTCAAGGGCATCTCTAAAAAAAGATAAATCAGTTCCTCCCCCACAAAGCTGTTGCTCACAGAGAATGGAATTTCCCACCAACCAAATATCGGGAAAAGGCCACACAATATTTGGTTATTTCTTATCAAAATGGACTGGCTATGACAACAGTTGGGTTTTTACTGAAGCAATCTAGGTAAAGTACCTTGCTCAAGGGTACAGCAGCTGGACAGTTGTATATATAGTAAAATGTTTTTACTAAAAAACAAAACTCAAATTACCAATTTCTTTTTCTCATTTAACCCCCATTAAATACTTTTTTTTAAATCAATGTAATAACTGTTCATCACTTCAATTGACTTACCAATCACTAGAAACCGATCAACCTGATACATCCGTTTCTGCTGCCATGCTCTATTTTCACCTGCCAATCATTAACAAGCTACTGAACCCTGGCGGCTAAGGCCTAAAGTTCAGCCATGAAGAGTGGAGCACCTGGCCAGTAGGTGTCACTGAAGCATGATTAGGGGAACTAACCCCTGTCAATCATTCCTCACCAACCCACAGACGCACAAAAGCCAATGCAACACTCCCTGTGAGGCCTGAGCCAAGATCGTCAACTCAGCACGCCTAGAAAACAAAACCAGTGAGCTCCTGTTTGTGTGACTCACCCTGCATTCACACGCTGTAGTTCCTTTACTGGGTGAGCCACTTGGGACTCTTAATTTGAGTTTATTTTTTAGTAAACTTCTACAGCCTCTAGCTTAGATTAAAGGTACATTTGCCAATAATCAAAAAATGAACATAGAACCATACATGCATAGTGTTGGTATGCACATGTGGTTTGTGTTGAGGCCATAAAACTGTTTAGCATTCAAGTTTACTAACTGTCCTAGTGTGGATAAAAAGGTGAACTATAGCCTTGCACCATCCTTGAACTCAAAACAAAATTAAGATTTGAACTTGGATAGCACCTTTGAAGGACCGTGTCTTGTTAAAGAAAGATGGCATTGATATATTAGATCTCCACCCTGATGCGTTTGAACACTGCAGACTGGAAGAATGCCAGCTCAGTGTTAGTGCATCACCTTCGGGGTGGATTGGGGGATTGTAGGAATTCCAGTCGATTAAACAAAATCGTCTCCAGTGATCGAAACCCGTTTTACTGTTCACACCCACCATTTCAATGTGTTTCTGTTTTTCTTTACTGTGGTGTTAAACCAATCTTCTTACTTTTACACATTGGTTTGCAACATTGTATCAGGTTAAACATCAGGACAGTAACTGAAGTTACTGTGAAGATATTCTGGATGTTTCAAAGAGGTTTCCATTTTTGAAAGCATACGATTACCCATTTATACAGTTGGGTTTTTACTGGCGCAATCTAGGTAAAGTATCTTACTCAAGGGTACAGCAGCAATGTCCCCCACCTGAGATTGAACCCACGCCCCTCCGGTCAAGAGTGCAGAGCCCTAACCACTACTCCACACTGCTGCCCCAGTTAGCTGCTTATCATTGTGCTCTCTTCTACAATCAATTCCACTGTAAAAAAAAAATTAAAATAATTCATGCCAATTACTAAAGGGCGTCAGTAGTTATTGTACTATTTTAAACCTGGTGTCAATGCGATACATCTAATCAAAGTAAAATAATATGTATGTGTATTTTATTTATTTATTTATTTAATAATAGAGAATGCGGCGCTGTACAGCTCATTGGTGATTTGCATATGAACCCAAACACAACCACCTCATAGTTTCCACCTCCCACCGGCATCCCTCATGAAATACCGGATGTGAGTATATTAGGACCATTCTGTCTTACCGCTACCATAGTCCAAACTAGTACCGTAGATCAAAACACACAATGAAACACTAGGTACTGCACACTAATTTCCATTTTTAAATCGTCTGAAACAGTGGTGCACATTGATGTAGGGCGCTGCAGCCTTCCCGTTTTATCCGCGTGGCTTAAAACGATTAGGAGATTATCTGCTTTAGTAGATACACCAGTAGCCTAGTTTAAATAACCGTTTTCCGACATTTTATTTTTCTAAAAATTAAGAAAATATAACAAATAAAATTACCCGCACATATATAATTATATTTTACATGAATATCGTCTAACAATAATAATCAATGTGCAACACTGTTTAGTAAAACTGTTACAATTAGTATAAGCAGTATGAAAATGCAGAAATGTAAAACGATTAAACTCCATATCAATAAAAGGCTATCATTTACAAACGTGATGATTTATTCCTTCACTAATATGTATTCAATTTATAAGAGATGCATTTTATAGTTGTTTTATTTATATAATATTATCATTTGACATAAATCTGATAATGTTCATATTAGGAAGAATGAAATCTATAGAGAAATACTCACACACCCAGCACCGCTCTGCATCAGCACCGTGTATGTGCAAGATTTCATCATACACATAGCCTTTCAAAAAAGAATGCTTACATAAAATAAAATTACAATATTGAAAAATGCTTTACCTGTAATCAATTTCAAGAGGTAATCTGGAAAAATTATAAATATGATATTTGATTCCCCGCTTTTTTTTTTTTTGTTGTTGTTTTTTGTTTTTTGCGGGAGATAGGATTTCTTTTCTTCTGATAATACCGCAGCTGCAGCGGCACATGTACAAGCACTAACGTTTGAATGACTGGCACTGCCTCCAGTCTGCCGCACCTTCTCCAGCTAAGCTTGCTTCTGTGCAGAATAGTGTTTTGTAAAACCAATTCTTACTCGGAGGGGGAGTTCCCCGCTGCACTTCGCACAATACGGGCAGTACAAAAAAAAAAAGAAAAAAAGAAAAAAAAAGAATGGCCCACACGTGAATATCTTCTTAGAAATCAAATGTGATCTTCTAAACAGTCTCTTTAGAAACGACTACCACCGTCTATCCTTATTTGCTGTTTGAAGAATTACTTTTTTTACCCCTGTGAGAATGTGGTTAAACCTGCTGCTGGTAGCCGTGTAATGACCTACAACGATTGTATCCTTCTTTACATTTTGTTGTGGGCCGTGTTTAAAACTAGAACCAATGTAGAAGCAGCGTCGGTGTATTTTAAAATGGCTAGATTGTAAATTCTTAAAATACATAAACTAACAAATGAAAAATATATACATATATAAATAAATACAATAGAAATATGACTTGCTACTCTGGAGAATATAGTTTTTTGGTAGACCTTTCAGCAGTACATGCTACATTTCTTCTGATACTCTATCCATTCATGTGTCTGTATGACACTGACAGTGCAGGTATAACTTTCTATGAAGCTGCTCTTATTCCAGTGCCAAGTCAGAGGTCATAACATCCCAAAAATGAAAGTAAGATTTTGCATGTTCTTTCTTTTAGCAGTGGTACATTACAAAAACACTCCTAAAATGAGTGAGACTTGGCATGTATGCGTAGCGCTGTTATAACATCCTAGAAATTAAATCAAAGTATACATTTAATGTGTTTCATATGAATAACATATGTTGTAAAATGTAGACGAGTTCCCATAAGAGAATACTGTTAGTGATTTATTTTTCAACGGATTGAAGAGCGATGCAAGATACTTCAGCTATCAGACTTGGTGTCGTTCTGGTGCAGCACTCATCGCTGGACATATATTAACAAAGGGAGCATCTGTAGCACAGGCAGCTTCGCTATTTATACAGGATCTCTCCACAACAGAGGGAGGAATTGTTTGTACTAAGGGAACGCTGTCTGGGTTAGGCATGCAAAGATGTTTAAGGAAAACCATGCAACTCCAGTTCTAATGCCATAATTCTCTTATTGTCCCTTGTTTGTTTGCTGCTTTACATGACTATTAAAACAGGATACCTCTGCCTGGTTTAGGACATCTCTTAAATTAATTTCTAGTTAAATGTTTCTCTATGTAATACTGCATCAACCTTCCTATACATTGTTGTATTCATACCTTCATTACCTAATAGTATTGGTAATTACCCATGGGTAATACTGTGGGGACAATGCTAAAACCTGGATAATTGATTCAATCAAACAATTAAGAATGTGGCTGGATTAAAATATCTGGGGCCAGATTTCCTACTTTGGAGAGGGCAGGCAATTTGCCTACAATTTGGCCATAGAGTAATATTTAGGCCAAGCAGTGAGAGGTCCCGATGTCTGGATGCTGAAAACATGAAGAGTCTTTTGGAGGCAGCCACAATACAGACCTAAGTTACACCTTCTTAGCTTTCCATATTCAGTGACATAATTTACACTTAACACATTGGTGTCTGTTTAAAAAAACATAATAATAATTGTAGCAACATTTTACAATACTTCATCCATTTGTGTCTACATTTAAGCCCATGCTTTTCTTTTTAATATGACGAAAGTCATATTATGGATTGCATCAGAAAGAATAGAGATCTATGCACACCCATAGGGGGCAGATTCATACCACCAACCCATAAGTTATAACTGTAAGAAACTGTAGAAAAATGCTGTTGCCAAATACATAGGCATCATTTTTTAAATCGTCTTTAAAATAAATACTATTCATTATTCAAATCTGTAGTCTTTGAAATTCTTTTTTTTACTGGATACAGTAAATAAGGTCCTGTTTTGAAGCAGGTGCAAAGACAAAGGTCAATTTTCAAACAGGAATAAAGTATTAGGAGTAGTCGTAGTAGTCTTAGTATTATTATTATTATACATGGTTTCCTGCTAGTTTTACCTTTACAATATTTGTATTCCTTGAGACTATCCTGTGTGACAGTTTATTGCAACTAACCTAATAAGGTACTTGATTTTGGCCTTTTTAAAGCCTTCATTGTTCAGTACTTTAAGTTTTTTTTTTCTCAAATAACAGAGATATATGGTCTGACTGTGGTCGACTCCATATGATTCTTTCAATATCATTAGTATAACATCCATTTTTACTATGAACCAGTTTGATTAATTTATGCAAATAATACTGAGTCGTTTCCAGCACTTCCTCTTCAGTAGAACACTAAACCATTCCACCAGACTACTGTAGGTTCATGACATGCTCCTCTTCTTAAATCAGCAACACTAAATATAAACCAGGCAGTTCTCATTTTTAGAGAGTTTGTTCCAACTCTTGGAGCATTAGTGTAAATTAAAACAGACCCCTGATATATTGTAAAGGGCCAGCAGCGGGTGGCTTGACATCTGTTTGTTAAAAACAGCCTCATTGTAAGTTACAGCATCTTCAGACTTTGTAAAATATGTTTTTGGAATTCAAACAAAAACACTTATTTCAATTCAGACAACTGACATATGAAGTGCTTTCAACAACAATTTTCTTTGAACTTATTCTCTGTGCTTATCCGTACATTTCAGGCCACAGGAAACAGATTCAGTAAATATCCACCAATAATAGAGAAAGTTATACCTCCACATTTCTAAATGTTCAGTAACCAAATATATTATTTGCTTTTCTTGAAATGATTAAGGTTAATGTCTAGTAATTCAGTTTTATTTTTAAGATGTTATCTTCGGTTTCACACAATTATACTGAATGATTAAGAGAACAGCTGATTTAAAGGATTGCAACTACCTTTCTGTATAGGTTTCTGTATAGGTCTGGAACCTATGGATTTTTAATTAGTTATTTTGATATTATCTTTGCTATATATTTTTTCCTTGTACCTTTGATGAACTGGCATAACGATTGTTGTATAACATCTAAATTTATTCACATAGTAGTGATTAAAAAACGGATTATTCTGAACATGTTTTTGGCCACAATTGTTGATTTGTTATACAGAAATATGTTTGTTTTTTATTTCCAGTCCATAGCCTTGTGTTTTAGCGGTCGGTCTCAAGCTAAAAAAACAAAAAACTGAAAATGGGATCACCTTTTTACCCATACAGATAGATGGCATGGTATAAACTTGGTTTATATTTAAGTTCCCTAGGCCATGGATACTCAGGAAATTACTTTTTCTCTGTCCTAGATCTATTCCTTCCTGGAGGGAATTGAATACACTTAGTACAATATTAGACACATATGAAGATAATTGAACTTCATTGGATCAGGTTGAGGAGCACATAGTTAACTGCTAAAGTGGCAAAATGAGAACTGTGTGTAAACCTTTGATAGTCAATATTTGAAATACAGCATAAATGAAATTGCAGTTCAATGCTATTATTCCAGTTAGCTCGTGCATTTCCTTAATAACCATGTAGTTTCTTATCCGTTCCTTTGAAGGCACTATATACTTGGAATGGGTTACCACTGGATTTCAATTCAATTATATTAATTTATTTATATAGCACCTTTCATACCACAATATCTCAAAGTGCTTTACATGTCGGTTAAAACAGAAAGAAGTATGCAATATCAAGAAGTAGTAAACATTAAAAAGTAATAATAATAATAATAATAATAATAATAATAATAATAATAATAATCTAAATAAAGCAATTCAAGAAAGCAAGAAATTAATAGGAATGATAAAACACAAAATTAGAAAAATAAGCAAATACAATAGATACAAAATTATATTTTTCACGTTAAAAAAGCTCAACTATCAAAGTAAGTGTTTAATCTTGACTTAAAAACATTGACTCCTCCTCTCCTATTCAATTTTACCTTTGGGAAGCACAAAAAGCCAACATTAGATGACCTTAAAGTGCACAGAGGTTTATACGGGGGCAACTCTCTTAGGTAATGCGGTGCCAAGCCATTTAGTTCTTTGTATGTCAAGTGTAAGATTTTAAAATCACTGCAATGAGACTAAGACAGGAGTTATATGAGCCTTTTTCTTTGTTCTAGTGAGAAACCTAGCAGCTGTATTTTGAACAAGCTGCAACCATGATAAGGCATGATGCAGAAGCCCAGCAAATAATCAAGTCCAGACGAAACAAAAGCATGAATGAACTTCTCAGCATCAGACAAAGAAAGAAAAGAGCTAAGTTTAGCAATGTTTTCGTAGTTGATAAAAAAAAGACTATTTTGTAATTTTTCAAAATATTAGCTTCATAACTCAAATCCAAATCAAATATGACTCTCAAATTTCTCACATCAGATTTTATATTAGAGGTCAGCTTGCCCAAATTTATTTTGAAGCAATTTGCAAACTCTGGTTGTTGCTGAGAATCTAACAGCAAAACGTATGTCTTATCTGAGTTCAATTGCAAGAAATCTTGAGACATCCAACTTTTGATATCAGCAAGATACTCTAGTAATGTTGAAATAACAGTGGTGTCACCACCTTTCACAGCATAACAGTGAAAATATACACTGTGTTTACGAATGATCTCACCCAGTGGTGGCATTTATAAAGAAAATAATATGGGACCAAGAATAGAGCCTTGGTGAACATAGTAGATAATCCTGATACAGACTCCCCTTAAGAAACAAAGTACTTCCTGTTAGTTAGGTACAACTCAAACAAGTTTAAACCAGTTCCAGTCTGGCCAACCCAGCTTTTAAGATGATCAATTAAAATGGCATGATCCACAGTATCAAATGCAGCACTAAGGTTTAAAAGAACCAAAATGGATATAGAGTTAGTCTGCACTCATAAGTAAGTCATTTACCACTGACAAGGGCAGTCTCTGTACTGTGAACAGATCGAGACCCTGACAAACTTTTCAAGGACATTGCTACTATCCAGAAACGTGTTGAGTTGTTTGACTACTACCTTTTCAAGAAACTTAGCTAAGAATGCTAAGTTAGAAATAGGTCTAAGGGTCCCCGAATGGCTCACCTGGTAAAAGCATTGCTGTGCGGTGTGCAGGGTGAGTCATACAACCAGAGATCGCAAGTTCAAATCCTGGTTGTACAAGACAGCCGGTTCTCTATGGGGATTCAGTGGAGGCGTCGCATTGGCGACGACCCCTACAGGCCAGGGTTTGGGGACGGAGATTTGCTGGACAGGTCTATGTCCTCCAGAGGCCGGTAGCCTGCAGACATCCGCTCTCGAGTTCCTGGGTGTAAAAAGACGCTGATTGGCCCGGTGGAGGCCCAATGAGCCTTGGGTCCCTGAGCTGGGTGGGGAATTGCCGCAGTGAAGGAGAAACAATAATAATAATTGGGCATTCCAAATTGGGAGGAAATCAGGGTTAAATAATTGGGGATTCTAAATTTTTTTTTTTTAAAAGAAAGAAATAGGTCTAAAATTACTCAAAACAGTACTAAGTTGAGTTTTTAACTAGAGGCTTAACCAAAGCAGTTTTGAATCAGCTGGAACTATTCCAGTTGAAAGAGATCTATTTAATATAGGAAGAACATCATTACACAAATAACTAAATACATCTTTAAGCAATGTTGTTGAAGGTGACATTCTGGGATTCTGGGATCAATAAGCTACTAACAACCAAACGAGCAAGATAGACCGAATGGCCTCCTCTCGTTTGTAAGCTTTCTTAAGTTCTTATGAATCTAGTCAGTATTGGATCTAAGGAACAGGTTGAAGATTTCATCTGCATCACTAATGTATTCAAATCCCAAAAGGTCCATTCTTTCTTTTAGAAAATATGTTTCTATGGCATACAGCAGAGCTCCAGCACCTTGAAGAAGATACTATGGAAGATAAACAGGCACTAATAGGAGGCTATGTGGTCCAGTGGTTAAAGAAAAGGGCTTATAACCAGGAGGTCCCCGGTTCAAATCCCACCTAAGCCACTGACTCATTGTGTGACCCTGGGCAAGTCACTTAACCTCCTTGTGATTTCAGGTGAGACGTTGTTGTAAGTGATTCTGCAGCTGATGCACAGTTCACACACCCTAGTCTCTGTAAGTCGCCTTGGATAAAGGCGTCTGCTAAATAAACAAATAATAATAAACAGACACTAAGAGGTAATATTTTAGTGTAAACACTATGTGACTGTGAGAGATAAGCAACCATTATGCATTGTTTTCCTTTTTTGTTTTATTATTATAATGCAATAGTATTATTAATTATTTCTTAGCAGACACCCTTATCCAGGGCGACTTACAATTGTTACAAGATATCACATTATTTTTACATACAATTACATTTTTTTCTTGTACACATTATTTTTACATACAATTACCCATTCATACAGTTGGGTTTTTACTGGAGCAATCTAGGTAAAGTACCTTGCTCAAGGGTACAGCAGCAGTGTCCCCTACCAGGGATTGAACCCACAAATCTCCAGTCAAGAGTCCAGAGCCCTAACCACTACTCCACACTGCTGCCCATAGTATAATTAATCTGGCAAAACCCCATTATGAAAGATACTTAATTAAAAGGGTTTATATTTATTCATATTTGTAAATTGCAAATATCTGCTTTCAATTGCTTTTGCAACCTCTCTGCCAATGTGCGATGCTCCATATTAGTATGTTTTGCAGTTCAGCATGACAAGATAGGCACCTGCAGCTGGCAAATCGTGTGATGTTTATATTACTTCCAGCAATCCCTAACTGTAATGCATTATTTATTTCTTCTCTCTGTGTAACTTTCCATGTGTCCCCTTTATATTCAGTGGAGATATTGTTTCCCTCTTCATCAGATCAAGTTGCAGACAGGCCCTTTGCACAAAAACGATCTTGACTACTGTCAAGTGTACTCTATAATATTTGAAACCACGAAACCTTTGAAGGCCAGTTTGTTTAATAACATCCGTATGTTAACACTATAAAGTATTTTGTATGACAATTCTTTGTGGGAATCTGCAAAACCAATTACTTTTATTCTTACCAATATTTTAATCTCTAAGTATGGCTGTATAAAAAAAAATTAAGACTGACTGTAATTTGGCTGCACTGTAACTGTATTATCTCTGTAACTACATTGTTACTACATACGTATATACATAAATAGAGCAACCACTAATTTTTGTGTTCAATAAAATGTGGATTTATTAAATTTAATTAGGAGCTTTGTGCTGAGGTTTTCCATCATGACAAGGGATGTATGGAAAACGGTTATTTTGATGTATAAGGAGTTTTTCCAAACGTAGCATTTGGCATTGGCACAACTCAATTTACATTATTTCTCAAGGTGTGTTTATTTTTAATGTCACTTCTGAGTAGCACCGTTTTGCCTTTTGCCTTTTGATGCAGTTCCCGAATTCTGCATGGTGTTGTCAGTGTCATTGAATATTCTTCTTCTGCCATTATCTTCTTAGCCTCTTCTTTTTTCATATAACCATCTCCCTCTTTAGCCTGATCTTCCTTCTGTTTTTATTTCTTCCCTCTGTATTTTCCTCCTGTTGATTCTCCTCTTTTCCTCCTTATCTTTAGCTCATTGTCTGCACAGTCCTGTCTTTTTATTGTTGTATCCTATCTTTTTCTCCACCCCTTTCCCCTTCCTTCTCCTCCCCACACCTCTCCCATTCCTCCTCTGCACCTCTTCTTTTTTCTCCCTGCTCTATTTCCCACTCCCCCTTAACCCTATACTCCTCCTTCCCTCCCCCTCCCCATTTCTGTTTCCCCCTGTGACAAGATGACAGAGGTTTGAGACTCAGAGACAGTTTTAAAGTTCAAAATAAAGCTTTTTAATAAACAAAAATAATCAAATAAATAGGCACAAGGGCCAAACAAAAAGGTTTCAAAACACAAAATAGACACAAAACAAAACTTACAAATTAAGGCTTCCAGGCTGGGCGTTGCCTTCACTGGATTCAATAACTAATAAAACACAGCACAAACAAAAACACTCTTCTTCTCCTTCCAGAACTCTCCTAAATGAGAGGCTGAGGCCTCCTTTTATGCCAGGTGGCTGGGTCCTTAATTGGATGATTAATTAACTGATTGCTCCCACCTGACACAATCAATCTGGGCAGGGAGGAGAATTTAACTCCTTCCCTGCCAGTATTTCTAAGGGCAGAGCCCTGCTCTGCCACACCCCCTTTCTCTTTTTTTCCATCCATCCCTTACCTTTTTCCACAATCCTCTTTACTATACCTTTTGCTTCTCTCATCTTCCCTCCCTCAAAAACTGCCCATTATTACCTCTTCATGTCTCCCTTCTCCCTCTCTTTCTATCCCCACTCACTCTTGCCTACAACCCCTACTCCTTTGCTTCCCTTCTCTCGTATTTCTCTCTTGCACTTCTTCCCCTACCTTATGAACTTTTGCTTTACCCCTGTGAAGGAACAGCGTTCCTCCCCATTTAAATAATTCACAGACATTGGACTCTGTTTTGTTTTTATGACCATGTATGTGAAAAACACAAAACTTAAAACAAATAATGTAATTACTTACCTGCTTTCTGCAAGTTATTTGTTCTGAGCCACTCGGTGCACACTACATTTTGGTGGCAGCAGTGAAATCTGCCAGTGGCCAGCAGGAGGCATGCTTCGTGTCACCAGACGAGAAGAGAAGGTACTTGTGGAAAAAAAAAGGGAGAAGTCAGCGAGAAGCGCTCCCAAGAGGAAATAGCAGAGGAGAGAGAGAGAGAGAGAGAGAGAGAGAGAGAGAGAGAGAGAGAGAGAGAGAGAGAGAGAGAGGGGAGCTGCAACAGCTGCAAGCATGACTGCAGAATCCCCTGCTCCAACATCCAGCAGTAGTGACAGAGTTATGACAGAACTGGCAGGTATGTTCTGGAATTATCTAGAAGTGCAACAAATTAGAGAAGGTAGAGAAGGACACATAGAATGGAAAAGTGTTAAGCAAGAACAATGCTGGAAAGTGATGCAGCATCAATTTAACCAACTACAAATGTAAGTCAAGGAGAGTCACCTGGACAAGCAATGTCGGTTGAGGTGAGCAAGGGGGACCATCATTGGAGCCAGAAGCTGGAAAAAGGAGATGACATTGTGCACTTACTAATGACATTGGAGCGAAAGGATGTAGCTTGTTTGTTCAAGAGGTCACTAGGCCATGCAGCTCCTCACCGGAAAAGCTAGGCCATGGATCCAGTGGAGACCATGGACTATGATAAGAGGAAAGAGGCCGTTTTAAAAACAAATATTCAATTAACATGGAAACCTATTGACAGAGGTTTTGGTCCTTGGATGTGTGGCCAAGAGAATCCCCAACTGTATGTCCAGTTAAAAGAGCTTTATGACAAATGGATTAAGCCAAGTCAGCACACCATTCAAGAAGTTGGAGAGCTCATCATACTGGAGCAGTTCCGTCAAATTTATTCTCCACCATATCAAACACATGTTTTTGTGTCCTTCATAAACAAAACCAGAATCCAAAACTAGAAAGAAAAAAAACGGAAATAGTTATGACAGTTGTAAATATTTGTATACTTGGAAAAGCACACAATAAATAACTTGTATCACTACAGATGTGTTAATATTCCAACTATTCTAATTAGCTTTTCCAATTCACATATAATTCTATGACAACACGAAAACAACCATGGTTGTTCTAGTTTTAGACCTCACCTGATCTACCCAGTGGTGACAACACATGTTGTCTGAAGTGAACACACCTACAGTACCAGTTAAGCAGTGTGTGCTGGAAAGCCTTGTCAGAACATGGGTCAGGCAAGGGCGCAGTGGCGGCCTTACCTGACAATTTCCTGTCTTTTTCGGAATTGTCAGCTCTTACCGTCAAGTAAAACATAGTTTTGTGTGTTTAATACTATATTATACATCAGCTGCTACAAGGATCAAGATGAACTTTGAACAAAAAAATATTTATTTTTTTCAAAGAGAATTTCAGTTATTGGATCACATGCCCCGTTTGCGTGGAATTTACTTCATAGAACATAGCTTTGTGGCTGTAGGGCTGCAGTGAAGGCATTCTCCAGTTCATAGTGGAAGTTTGCAGCTGTACCTCATGTGATCACAACACTGGATTAGACAGCCCAAGGACAAATCATCTGAAACCATTATACAATTTTATTCAAGTCACTTAACCTCCTTGTGCACCGTCTTTTGGGTGAGATGTTGTTGTAAGTGACTCTGCAGCTGATGCATAGTTCACATACCCTAGTCTCTGTAAGTCGCCTTGGATAAAGGCGCCTGCTAAATAAACAAATAATGCAGCAGCCAGCTTTGTTCAGGGGAGCTGTGTCCTTCTCCTTGACACACCAAAATGCATGTGACATCAATTACAGGATGTGTGCCACTTGTTTCACTGCAGCAGCCGATCAGAGGCATATGAAAGCAAAGTGAGACAGGCACAAATATTGATTTAGTCTAAAAGTGCATCCTAACACTATCCAGCGATACTGGACTGCAGATAAATGATTCTGAAGATGCAGTTATTCTGGATTGCAACAAACATTAGAGGGAAATTGTGATATGCTTTAGAATCTGGAAAGCAACAGTTTCCAATGGATTATATTGTATAAATCGGGCAATAACCTGAATAAGTGTTACACTGTTAACATACTACATAATTAATTATTTAACTTAATATCAAGGCACCCATACAAATGCTGTTGTTTAGATCAGTGGTACTCATTCCAATTCAGAACCTTGTTCAAGCCAGGTCCTTCATTATTAAATTGAACAACTGGTTTGAACCAGGCTCTGGAGTTTTGAATGTAATAATCAAGGACATGGTTTGATGTGTCTTAATATCAGTAAGTGCCATCATCATCTAGAGCACTGTTGTGTATTGCCAGCATAACAAAAGGAAACTTTATTGAAAGTGGCAGATCCCTACATGGTGCAGGTTTTACTTCTATAAAGGCACTGTGGGTGATCCTGTTATACAAATCTATAGCATGCAAATAGAATTGAAGAGCAACTCCTGAACTAAGGTGAGCATCATAACACAGACTTACCAAAAAATAAAAAACATGGAAAGTATTTGAGTAACTGTACAACTCAGAAGGATTGGGGACATTAACTAAATGAAAATTTAATTTGAAGATATTTGCTCTTTAAGGGTGTCAGCAATGAAGCACAATAGTGTATTTGTGGTGGATCATCTTATTAATAAAATCAAAAACACAAGAAAAAACTTTGTGACAATCTTGTGCGATGATGTTCAGCTCTGGACAATTTTTTCAGGTCACAGAATGCTTCTTGCCTTTGGGTAGTATTGTTTTCAATTCATAACAGAGCTAGGCTATCCTCAGAAATTACTACTGATATGGGTATGACTTTTGTCATACAGTGCCTTTGAAATTTGAAAAATACAGTTATTTCATCCTCAGGTATTGTATAAAGCATATGTGGAGTAGTGGTTAGGGCTCTGGACACTTTTTTTTAAAAAAAATTTAGTCGTTGCCAATTATTTTTTATTATTTTCTCCCAATTTTGGAATGGCCAATTATTTTATTACGGTCGGCTCACCGCTACCAACCCTGCGCTGACTCGGGAGGGCGAAGATGAACACACGCTGTCCTCCGAAGCATGTGCTGTCAAGCCGACCGCTTTTTTTCACACTGCAGACTCACCATGCAGCCACCCAAGAGCTACAGCGTCGGAGGACAATGCAGCTCTCTGGCAGCTTACAGGCAAACCCGCAGGCGCCCGGCCAGACTACAGGGGTCGCTGGTGCGCGGTGAGCCGAGAACACGCTGACCGACCTAACCCTCCCTCCCCCCGGGCGACGCTCGGCCAATTGTGCGCCGCCCCTTGGAAGCTCCCGTCCTCGATCGGCAAAGGAATAGCCTGGATTCGAACTCGCGACGTACAGGCTATAGAGCGCATCCTGCACTCACGTGGAGCGCCTTTACTGGATGCGCCACTCGGGAGCAGGGCTCCGGACTCTTGACCGGAGGGTCATGGGTTGAATCCCCGGTGGGGGGACACTGCTGCTGTACCCTTGAGCAAGGTACTTTACCTAGATTGCTCCAGTAAAAACCCAACTGTATAAATGGGGAATTGTATGTGAAAATAATGTGATATCTTGTAACGATTGTAAGTCGCCCTGGATAAGGGCGTCTGCTAAGAAATAAATAATAATAATACACTACCATGCAGCAATTACTTCCAATTCTGTCACAATACTTTTATGAAAATATGTTTAAACAAAAAAACAAAGCAGCTTACAGGTATATACTTTTCCTGGAGTGAAATTAAGATCAAGCCTCATTGTGAAGGTGTCGTAGGAGTGGATAAAGTGTCTGTGTTAAACTATTCAGCAAGGCCAAATGCAAAGACCATTCATGTGCTCAGCACCTCAGGTTGCTTTCTAAATACTTCATGTGATGTGCTTGGGTGTGGTAATTGGATCCTCTTATGCCGTCTGTGTTGCATGTTGGAAAGGAACATGTGTATTACTACGACTATGACTTTACAATGTAAATGGTATTGTTCTACTTGACCTTTTTACTGATAGAAATGTGTGGTCATTATAAAAACAGTTTTTAAGTGGGGTCACCAGTATGACACTGCTGTATGACATATTCAATAACAGCAGAATTATATATATATATATATATATATATATATATATATATATATATATATATATATATATATATATCAACATATAAATAGTGTGTTTTCTTCCAAATCTGTTCATAAATCCCTTCTATGGACCAGTAGTAGCATTGCATTCAGTAGAACAAAGCAATCTAGTTTAACAAAAATTGGAATCACTTTTCAGACTGTCCTTTACTTATTTTTTGTTTTAAACTTTTGGTAAGTTATAATGGGAGAGAAACAAACGCTACAGACTTAAACCCTTCTTGCTGGCTGCAGAAGGGCAGCCTCCTGCATTATACACATTTACCTTTACCTGCCTTTTTTTTCTAAAATTCCAACCCGATATTTAAAAAGGAAAGTTAAGAGGCATACTGTGCACATTTGAGACAGGGCAGGTTTTTAAATTGGCCCTAAAACTGAAATAAATGCGTAAATTGTGCATGTTTTGTACATTTTAACCTGCAGACTGACGCCTCCTACATAGGACTAGGGACGGATCTTTCCCAGGAGGTAGAGGGCATGGGGCATTTGGTATTGCAAATTAGCAAAAAGCTGCTTGCGTGAGACTCAGACCAGGTTACGCTGTAATCAAGAAGGAATGCCTAGCCGTTATAAGAGAAAAGAAATTAACCAAAAGCAAGCTTTTGTGCGTCTCTCTTCCTGTGTGTGTGGGCCCGGCCGCCCACACTATAGCGTCATTTGCGTATAGGTTAATCCAGCCCTGCAGCAATATTTTAATCTATAGTGTTTCACCTTTATTTGGATATTCCAAAATTGAAATGTAAGAAATGGTAATATTGCTAGTACTAATATTAGGTAGGGAAATTGATTTTAGCACTCCTTTAACTCTGCTCAACATTAAAAGTCTGCATTTGCTTATCCTCTTAACCTATATCTAGCCATACTCCACTACATTTAGAACTCGAGATGGACTATTATTATTATTATTATTATTTATTTCTTAGCAGACGCCCTTATCCAGGGCGACTTACAATTGTTACAACATATCACATTATACATTATACAGATATCACATTATCTTTACATACAATTACCCATTTATACAGTTGGGTTATTACTGGAGCAATCTAGGTAAAGTACCTTGCTCAAGGGTACAACAGCAGTGTCCCCCACTGGGGATTGAACCCACAACCCTCCAGTCAAGAGTCCAGAGCCCTAACCACTACTCCACACTGCTGCCCTATATACACTGCTGGACTAAGAACCTTGTTGTTTCCACTCCAGTGTTAATACATGCTACCAACAGTAATGGCACTTTGTGGAGGGTGTTCATTTGGTGTCAATAGGTATTGAAATTCTTTAATGATCACTAAAGAATACTTCACCGAATATCAATTCCCTTCTCTAAAACTCTTTTGATGCTTTAGACAAGTGGTGAAGACTGTTGAATAAAAGGAAAGGAATGTTGAAGGTCAAAGGTAAAAGCCAATATTGGGTTACACCCAATGTTCTACTTTATAAATCTATTTGATGAAAAACCAGCAATTCTATTAAAAGACTGCAATGCATATTTCTAATATGCCCAAACATAATAATGTCCTTTTAATTTAATTTGGTCAATAATGTATTATTTTATTTTTATTTTTATCTCATAACAACTAATCAAACCTGCAGGTTTATTAATCATGTACTGCAGAGCACTGGGTACTGCTGGTGATAATATTATGCTAGGATCAGTTTATTTTTAGTTATTTTTCCAGTCAGAAAACACTTTGTAATGATATTGACAGGTAATGTAAATGAATCCTACAATTGCTCCTAAATCCTAATTTGCACCACAGGTCATGTATTCTGCTATAGTGATGAGATCCCTCTATTTTCACTACAAGGTTATTGTCCCAAGATTCAAGACTCAATTTAAGACTATAAAGACTCACATAGCATGCTTAAGGTAACAGCTGTGGCGCTGTAGATGAATCGTTATCACATAATCCGATTTGTGTGGTGTAGTACGTACACAAACCCTGTGCTGTCATTGAATGTGGGTTTCAACTGATTATAAAATAATTCAAGTGAAAAGGTCATGTCTTTCAAGTTGTTCCCCCCAGGCTAGCCCATTTGTCAAAGAGGATTACAGCATATCCTAAACTCTGTTAGAGGAAATTGTCTGCCACTAAAGAAGGTGTCAACATTAAGTAACTGCAGTGGAAACAGATCTGAACAGCAAATATGAACATGGCAGCTTATCTTATTCTGGCATTTATTATACCACATATCAATTGCAAATTACTGTTTACTACCAAACACTAAATACAAATGTAAATTAAAATGTGTACAGTTTTACAAGATGGTGGTTGTCTTTAAATCCACTTTTCCCTATTACTAAACCACACCCTAATCATCTTCAATGATTATTCTGCTATGTGATATAAAACCTTAATGCCTTTCATTAAACAAGCCTTGATCTATTTTACAGTTGAATCCAGATTAAACTACATCCGACATTAACTACTTTTTAACTTCATTGTTTTAAACTGCATGCTGTCACATTTAAATTGGGCGGATATGTAACCTTTTTTTACACACAATTAGTCATATATACTATCCTCCTTATATTTTCTTATTCCACTCTTCAAAGATAGTGCTTGCTGTCTATCTTTCTCAAATGTGTTCAACACTGGAGGTAACCAAGTCACTCATGGTTGGCTGATCTCAACCATTTAATCTATGATGTAATTTCTTTGGTTGTGGAATGCTCTCCATGAGTTCATTGTATTTTGGTTAAACTCTTAGAGGTTCATGATTGCCATTGCCATTATTATGTAAATCTGGATGGATTGTGATGGTAATGTGTATTTAATCCCCTTATTGTTTTAATATTCTATATTGAAGTTCAGCCATCCAACTTTTATACAATGTTCTATTTATATAGTCATAAATGGGACGCCATCTAACCAGTTTTTATCTATGGAAATAGTTATAAATATTGTAATTAATATGCAGTCAAACTTGTTTGTTTTTGCAATCACTGAAGGATTGTCTAAAAATAGTCTTTCTAGACAGACAGGGGTCTATTGTAATGATCTTGACAGCAATGGATCTTAATACCATCACCCATAACATTTATAATTTAGATTTTACATATTTCACTGTATTTTGTATTGTATTTAGTAAAGTGAATAATTAGATAGAAAGTGAAGTGAAGAGACAAGAGGTCCTTATATAGGTGGCGTTTGTGGATGGCTTCTCAAAACATCAAAACATTCTGATTCAGTGTGAAATGTCAATAGTACTATAGCTTTGAATGACATTTCAATTACATTTTTCTGTAAACTATAAAGGATATGTTATTCTTGTCGAGAAAGGACAATTGTGAGCTATAAAAACAAGAAAATGCAATGCAAACAAAAATACAGGTGAACAAATGACACATTTGATGACAAAATTGCAAATCTTTTTCCAGTTACCATATATTAGCTCCGGGATCATTCAAGCATTGATTTTAATCTAAACCTTTTACAACTTGACTTGTCAGTGATAGCAGATTATTCATATGTAAAGCTTGGCTATCTATCAATAAGATGTACAACTGAATTTGTAAACGGCAATGTTCTTCATAAAGAATGCACTGAGAACTTGCAATGAAGCCAGCAAGCAAGCCATTTATAACCTATAAAACTATTGGCAACAGCTTTTAAATTAGTATTTTTCTGTTATGCAACTGTTACAAGGACATGCAGTAATATCACATGTACAATCCTCAATAGTAGATATTTTTATGAACCAATAGAATCTTCAAAATAATCAGACAAGTTAAATGTGCAAGAGCCTCAACTGGTCTGATTTACGTTTGCAGCTGATGGAAAGGAACATCACTGGTTTTAGATCGTTTTGTCCCACTTAGTCCCAGTGGCATATGGAAACAAAGCAATAATTATTCCCTGTAAGATACACCATGAATATCCTCGTCTGTTGATATCATTGGTTTTCTGGTACCGGGAGGAGCAAAGTGAACATGAAAGATCCTGATTAGAAATTACAAGATTTTAAAACCCATGGCTATAAATAATGATTTGTACTGAACCATTTTAATTTGAGATTCCTACATTCTTCTTTTTCAAGCAAGAGTCATTAGTGGGGAATTTATGAACAGGTAATCCTGTGATAATTGAAAACAGCTCAAAAGCAGCTAAATGAAAAAATGTGTTAATAAGTAATGCTGTACTATGGTTTATTACGATGTACTGTTTATGAGGGATTTCCCACCTGGAGAACTATGTGTTTTTTTATGGCTAGTCTGTTAAAATGCCACAAGATGTACTGCCTCGAGTGTTTAGTGAAACAAGCTCATAGCGACTTTGTAGTTTTTGGCACAGAGTCATTGACCTGGCCATCACAACATTAGATAAGAACCAAATGTGACTGGCATTAAACTTAAGAATGCAATTTCAAACAGAGCTGTGTTTTAAATGTGTACCTAAACACTATAAATACTTTTAATTGAGGATTAGTGTTGTTAAGCATTTCTTATGCATTTAGGCTACATTCCAAAACTATTAATAACTCTACTCTAAGATTAGGCTTTATGGAAGCCCATTCTCTGTTCTCAAACTATACCAGCAATTGGAGTCAACCAAAAAAAGTTTATTTTACCAGTAGGGTTTATAGCCACTGTTTTATGTATGTTTGAGAACATTGTGTTTTTTTATTTTCTTTATTTTTAAACACTTAGCCCAATTGTTTTTACCCCAATTCTTAGACTACTTAAAACTGATTGAAAGTCATAAAAAGGTATACCATGTAACCCATAAAATACACTTCTATTTAACATAAACACTATTTCTGGTGTGACAGAAAAAATAAAGTAAAAAACTTTAATAATCACAGTAACATGCTGAAGCTCACTGCCTGCACATGCTTGTCTGCAACGGTCAGTTTTTTCCTGTAACCTGTTAATGAACCATTTGTGCTCTCCATCACTTCATGGTAACTTCAGGGCACTCTTTAACAGATCTATGTTTTGTTTTTTTTTTAGATTTGGTAGGATGGTATGCACAATGTGCAAATCCTTCTGGCTGTATATTGCAACCATTCTAGATTTATTTTATTTATTTTGCCCATATGATAATTTGAGAATTGGGCATGTTCATGTAATCCTCCCCCTCCTGTGATCTCTCTATCTCTGTTCCTCTGGAATCTACCACACTCTCTCCCTCTTCCTCCGCTAAGAACCTCGGAGTATACCTGGACCCCTGCCTCTCTTATTCCCAGCACATCTCCACTCTGGCACGCACTTGCTGATTCTTCCTGAGCAACATCCGAAGAATCCGACCCTTCCTCACCAACTACGCTACCCAGCTCCTGGTCCAGTACTCTCCCGCCTAGACTACTGCAACTCCCTCCTGGCTGGCCTCCCTGCATCCGCCACCCGTCCGCTCCAGCTCATCCAGAACTCTGCTGCCCGCTTGGTGTTCTCTCTGCCTCGCTTCGCACACGCTACTCCACTACTCCGCTCACTCCACTGGCTCCCGATCACCGCTCGCATCCAGTTCAAGACTCTTGTACTAGCCTACAGATGCCTTGACCAGACTGCACCCAGCTACCTCCAGACCCTCATCTCTCCCTACACCCCCACTCGACCTCTCCGCTCCGCCTGCACTAGAAGACTGTCTCTACCTCCGCTACTCTCCCCTGCCTCCAGAGCCTGCTCCTTCTCCACCCTTGCTCCGCAGTGGTGGAATGACCTTCCTACAGATGTCAGGACTGCCCAGTCCCTGACCACATTCCGGCACCTCCTTAAGACTCACCTTTTCAAACAGCACCTGTAGAACTCCTCTGTTTGTATCCTGGGACACTATCACCCTTCATTTAAATGTGCTTCATTTTGCTCTTATCTGTCCCCTATTTTACTGCATTTAACCCTGCACTTCAGAATACTGTAATCTGCCAAGTGTTTAACCTGTAGTATTTGTATTTAATCATATCCTGATGTAGGGTTACCATGTGGCTCCAGATTCACCGGACGCTGTGAGACAGAACAGGATTTCAAACTTGCCCCTTAATTGAAATAAATGAATGTGTAAATGAACCATCCTTAGCTACAATTAATAATAGTGCTTAAATACCGGCATGCGCGTCAAATAATTGTATTATACTAAGAATGAATTGCAGCCAGTTGCTATTTTTTCTGTTTGTTAAAATTCAATCGCCCGTATTATTCTGCAAATACAATCAAAGCATCGTCATCTCGTTGCTCTATTGATAGATTAGTTATTCGTTCATTAAGATCTGATCAGAAGCAGCTGATCAGTGTGACTTGTTTGCTGCGCCCAAGCAATTCCACCACAGCAGGATTAATCTCAACAAAGGTGGAGGTCATTTACACGTGAATTACTTTCAATTTAGGGGGAATTTTGAAATCCCGGTCTGTCTCAAAGCGTCTGGTTAATCAGGAGCCATATGCTAACCCTACCTGATGTAACTATCACTATTATCTGCTGTATTATTGAATTGTGTTTTGTCACACTTGTACTTTGCTTGAACAAAAGTTATTGCATTTCTTGCTCTTATTGTATTACTTGTATTGTAACACTTGAAATGTATTTGCTTACGATTGTAAGTCGCCCTGGATAAGGGCGTCTACTAAGAAATAAATAATAATAACAACAATAATAATAATAATAATAATAATAATAATAATAATAATAATAATAATAATAATAATCAAAGTCAGAATCGTGAAACATAAGGAATTTACTGAATCAAGGCCTGAATCTTCTCACTCTTGGCAATGCCAACCTCATAAATGGGCCCTATGTAAATGTAATCCCTCCACCCATCAACACTACTGTAGGAGTTACTATGACTGTGAATTAACTTACCTAGTAAAAAAAGATTGGCGTGAAGAAACTTTTCAGAGATCCACTATTCTTTCTTATATTATTATGTCAGTAAACCAATTACCTGTGATTATCACACTCCCTTTTAAGATACTGTTTTCATTTTTTTTTTTTTTTTAAACAAATCATTGCAATATTGCATAAAGCTTTTGCCTAATCAGCTTTATAATCACAGATAAGAACATAAGAAAGTTTACAAACGAGAGGAGGCTATTCGGCTTGTTTACAAATGTAGTTATCTGCAATAAGCTTCATTCTGGAGTCATTGGGCCAGAGAAGTATATATAACATACCATTATAAAAATAAGACAACAAAAAAGAAAGAAAATGGAATGAAAATAATGACTTAGATATGAGAGGTCAAAACTAGTTTCTATGACTTTAGAAGGTAGTTATCTATATTAGGGTCCGCCCAATGTTAATATCCCGCCGTCGACTTGGCCCTTTAAATCTTTTTACTCAGGCAATGTGAGTGACAGCCCTGCTTGCCATACGTCATTGGAAAGAGGAGATTCTGAGGGTGCGTTCACAGAGATCATTCTGCGCAGATTCTGTACAGAATCTGACCAATTTAGCCGATTATCTTCTATGAATGGCCTCCGTGAACGCATCCATTGGTTAAATTGGTCAGATTCTGCACATAATCTGCGCAGAATGATCTCTGTGAACGCACCCTAATCTTTAAAACAAGGTCCTACTTGTGTATTTCCGGTAGATGACCATATTAGGAGATAGCCTTGAATGCGAGTGTTTTGGAATGTTGCTGCTGCGCTGAAGACAGCCCTACCTCGGTGCAGTAAAGAAACATTTTCACACAAAATCTTTACAAACTAAGAGAAAGGCACAAGGACCTATTTACCGATGTGTGTGTGTGTGTGTGTGTGTGTGTGTGTGTATATATGTGCTTACGCTTTCCAAACACTGGCCCAACTTGCAAGGTACTTCTTAAGTATAGTGATCAACGTTTTGTTTTGTTGTGATCCTAGTATTTTCTGTTATGAGGACTGTAATAAAGTTTTTTCTTCGTACAATACCCCCCCTTATTTTAATTAAATTTGAGTTTTCACTTGCATGTACATCTAAAAAAAGGCTTAAGTATTCCACAGTAATGATATTACTTTATGAAAATGTGCCGTTTGCCAGGGATTAATAAATAAATAAATAAAAACCTGATGTCTACTTTTATAGAAAACACAAAAGAGAAGCACACCGAATATATTATTGTAGGATAAGTAATAAGTTTAAAAAAAAAAAAAAAAAAAAAAAAACAACAGGGATGTATGTTCTAATCCAAGACTATCATTGTAGCATAGATAGGTCCTGTTGTAGGTTAGTACTCAGGCTCTGCAAAGTATGGGGATGATTTCAGAGAATATGGAGAATAAAATGGCCAAGTCACTTTTTTAAGAGTAGTGCCTTTACATTAAAATTAGTGGGGTATTTTAGCCCCTATTGTGCATTTTTGACTTAGACCTTTTTGTATATTTTTTTTCATTGCACATTTGGTTTTTATTTTATCCAATTTTTTTTTTTTTTTTTTAGGATATCTTGAAACAAAACTCCCTCTCTACAGCAGTTTAACGTAAGTGTTATATTACAGTACATGTTTAAAGAAAGAAAAGTTGTATGTCTGCATTATACACTAACCTTTACAGAAAGTAAAGAAGAGTGAATTGAAGAATAAAAAGAGGAACAATATAGTAAACAGTCAAGCAGGAATCATGTTTAATATAAACTAGAAAATGAAAAGCATACACTGTAGGTTTAAACTGTAACCAGCTCCCAGTGTACAGTATACATTATGTCTTCCCATGGTGCTAGCCACACTGCATACTGTATCTATAAATGAGTTGTCAATGCTTTCTGACTGGGACACTGACTCAGCAGATGGCGGGGATAGCCGAGAACAAACTTTATTCTTGGGTCTGACTCTGTTACATTAATATTAACAATACCATCTTAATGAGTTGTTTTTCCCACTCGGGTGCCCAGACATAAAAACCAACTCACCTAAGCCAAAATGCAAATGGTATGCTGGTTGCCATTTGGCTCAACAACAGCTACAGGGCAGTAAGGGAAAATACCTTGCTGGTATGAACATGAATACTATCCAAACTTGGGTCTTGTTTCAACTGGGGCTGCTATTGACAGAGTAAATCTGCAGGCTTGGGCTGTCTGGCCTCTGTCTGGGTTTAATACATTCGAACAATGGATATGAACACCTTGCTTAATGACAATGGACAGATGCAGCCTGTCACTAATAGGAGTAGACAAGAGTTGCTTTTGGGGCTGTTTTAAGCTATTTAACTTGGTACTGGTTCTTAGGGACCTGTGCAAACTCAGCTTTCCCATTTAACTTTAATAATGGCTAGTTAGAAATGTCCCTGTTTAGTGCTGAATGCTGTGCAGTGATACAGAATGGCACTATTTAGTTCAAGTGGGAATATTTTTAATATTTTTGTATGTCTGAACATGTACAAAGGGTTGGAGGGAGTGGGATCAGGTGTAAACACTGTTATTTGCTGGTATCCTAATGCTAACTAAACTGTTAATATGATTTATAACTATGTAACCACAATCATAATAATAATAATAATAATAATAATAATAATACATGATTGATTGTTGTGTTTGCATATATGTATTCCCTGGTCACTGGGCTATTGTGGAGATTTAACTGGCTGAGTTTATTGATATGGAATCGGTTTGCAGTCATCAGTCATTCAACAGATCAGACAGTTCTATTCAACAGATCACCATCAATATCAGCAATAACTGCCACACAGAACAACACCGACCTGAGATTGCTACAACTACCCTTCGACATTGTCCTGGGGTCAGTCTCAGCATGCCCTGTTCTCCTGGTGGAGTTAACAGTGCCCTAACCCTAACAGTGCCATGGGAGGATTCCGTGGATGAGGCACATCAGAGGAAGGAACTTTGGTATGCTCGTATAGTGAAGGATCTATCCGAAGAGGCAGAGAAGTAGCAACTGGTCCTGGTTAGGAAGGAAAGAGGCTGATTGGGGACTTCAGAAGAGAAGTAAGGGAGAAAGTTAACATCAATGAAAAGGAATAGATGGCTAAGGTAAGTAAACTAGGTTGGGTTGGGTAGGGGATGGAGGGGAGTAGTGCTCGTCAACGAAACACCGGAGACCAGAGGTGCCTATCTGATGACTTCTGCAAGGTGCTAGGTAGGCCGCACTTTGGTTGATCCCTGGAGCCACCATCGCTGCCGATGTGTGTGCTGATGGTCCAGGGAGGCCGCAAACAGGCCGACCCCTGGAGCGAGCAAATGTAACACAACAATTGTAACAGAATTAAACCAGCAGGAACAAGAAGGAGAAGCTAAATGTGTTCTGAGTAGTTTCTTGCTTGTTTATTTCCAAATCTTTGCAGATTGAGCCCTCTATCTATTTGTACTTCCAGGTGAAGAAATGAAGGTGTCATCAACAATGCAAAAAACATGAAGGTGTCATCAACAATGCAAAAAACATGAAGGTGTCATCAACAATGCAAAAAACATGAAGGTGTCATCAACAATGCAAAAAACATGAAGGTGTCATCAACAATGCAAAAAACATGAAGGTGTCATCAACAATGTAAAAAACATGAAGGTGTCATCAACAATGCAAAAAACATGAAGGTGTCATCAACAATGCAAAAAACATTTTATTGTAGCAAATGCAGTGCACAGCAATGGGGTTTGAATCGAATTGGTGCTATTTTTTAGGATTTGTGTGCATACCTACATAAGCTGTTCTATTCTTCTAAGATATTGTTTGTCCATTTTGGGAAACGCACATCTCTTATAACATGCCCAGTGACTGAGAAGTCAATATATCATATATCAGAAGGAGAAAATTGAACCTCCTAGCCAGTTTGGGATGGATTATATTAATAGGTCCTTGATCACTGTGGAATTTGTGTTTAATTGTCATGTATCGCCCCCTAGTGTTAATAGTTATTGTCCAAAAAGAGGATTGACATAATGTATAGATACAAATATACACATACATTTTTTAATGTGTGTGTGTGCGTATATATATATATATATATATATGAAATAAAAAACTGTTTTCTCACTTCAACAATGCCCTTACACAGTGATAACGATTGCTTTAGCTACAGGAAAACAAGATAACATAAGATGAAACCAAAGAAAGGAATAAAGATATTTAGATGATGTAAGAAGCCTTCCATCTTTATCCTGAGACAGAACCAAGCTTCATCCGTCTCCACCCACCCACGTTATCTCCATAGCATAAAGCTTAATGCTGCATATGCAGCAGATGATAATCTACACCAGCAAAGGGCTTCACTATCACTGTATATCTCTATCACTGTACATCACCATCACTGTACATCACCATCACTGTACATCACTATCACTGTACATCTCTATCACTGTACATCCCTATCACTGTATATCACTGTCAATGTACATCTCTATCACTGTACATCTCTATCACTGTATATCACTGTCACTGTACATCTCTATCACTGTCACTGTACATCACTATCACTGCACATCAACATCACTGTCACTGTACATCTCTATCACTGTACATCACTATCACTGTACATCACCATCACTGAACATCACTATCACTGTCACTGTACATCTCTATCACTGTACATCACTATCACTGTACATCACCATCACTGAACATCATTATCACTGTACATCTCTATCACTGTACATCACTGTCACTGTACATCACTATCACTGAACATCACCATCACTGAACATCACCATCACTGTACATCACTATCACTGTTACAGACTGTTCTTGGCATACTGATACTAGATGCTTCCCCCAAACATTTTATTAGAAATGTATATCCCTGTAACATTTCAGTGTGCCATTTGAATCTATTTACAACAATAAGCTTTTTTATCATTGGAACAAACACACCTCTTTCTCAATTATATACATCAATAATTGCATTTTATTTGAAAGAAACTACATCAGCGTTAACCAAGAAAATGTGTCATGTAGTTTTCTTTGTACAATTTCTTAGGTTAATAATTGGAAAGTTTGTTTTTTTGCAAAATAGATAATTCATACAGACAACTGTGCAAAGAAACTTTAACATTTTACAACAAGACCCATCTACAGTACCTATTTTCAAGACTCCCCCCTTGATGTCATATAGAAGAGACAAGACAAGAATATAAGAGAATATGTGGTACACAGTGATAGTCGTCCTTCTGAGGAACCGTTGAAAGGCACATATCCATGTAATAGACCACGATGTAATACCTGTAAATACATTCATTCTGAAATAGAGATTACAGGCACTAAATCTTCATTCAACATTCATGAACATTTTACATGTGCCTCTAAAGGAATAGTCTACTGCATTATCTGCAAGAAATGCAACAAATTGTATATCAGGGAAACTAAAAGCTGTTTAGCAGACCGGTTCGTAGAACACTTAAGAAACATTCACACGGGCTCCCGAGTGGCGCATCCGGTAAAGGCACTCCGCATGGAGTGCTGGATGCGCCCTATAGCCTGGAGGTCGTCGGTATATATATATATATATATATATACTACAACAAGCTATTTCAGTTGAGTTGAGTTTAATGAAACAGAATAACTACCAACACCCCCCACCCCCATTTTAAATTTAAAAACAGACAAATAAACAACAAACATACTGTACTTAAAAAGTTGAATGTTATTTCACACTTAAAATAATAGGCCTGTCGGACTGTGAAATGGATACAGGAACTTTTAAATTGAACTACCTTATAAATTACCTTTAGATAAAAAGAAATACGGATATTATTAAAAAGCAGGTCATAGTCACTGTTTAGCTTTAATAAAAAGTTTAGTCAGTGGTTTACAGAGACAAAGTACAGTATAATGTTGGATTGTAATCAGCTCTTATGACGGAGTTAGACCAAAGCTCTGCCTTTATAGATAATAATGCTGCCGTTATATAGGGCCTGGAGCCATGATTCCCAAAGTCTTCTCTTCTTTATCAGTCCTTGAGTCGCCTGTGTTACATTGTATGCCTTCTCCCAATATTTCTAAACAAATACAGTGCAAATACAAACTGTAAGACCTAGAAAAGAGAAAAATATTTAATATACAGTACATTAATATTGTGAAACAATCTCATCATTTACTGTTGCTTTATATCCAGTATACATTTTGTTTGTTTTTCTATGTATGATAGATTCATCTTTAACAGTTCAAAAGATTTAGATCTACTATAGGGATAGTATCCTGGACTCAACATACAGTACATCCACAAGGATAAAAAGGGTTACATAATCCCTATCAAAAATGATTAGAGTTTAACAATAGCAAGTAGAGCAACTTTTTTTTGGTTTTAAAATATAGCTGAAACATTTTAAAATGACACACCATTCAAAACATGCAATTCAACAGATATATTTAAAAAATGGGTGTCGTTTGTGAGTTTCAATCCTTGTTTTTGTCTCTTAGGGAATTAAAAAAATGATTTTAGCATTGGTTAGCTCTTTACCTGTACGACAGCCAGTCCAAAGTCAATGCCTAAAATTGACAAGATGTTGCTTGACAGCCACTCTTCTATTAATGCTCCACAGGCCTATGTAAGAAATTATAAAGACAGATCCAAACATAAAGTTTGAATCAGTTGCATTTTTGTGAAGATGGTACTTTTATATATGCATGTATTTTTTTTCTCTCACTGGGATAGACTACCACCTGGCAATCAATGGCAATCCAGTGACGCTGCATTTGGCCCTGTATTTAGGGTCAGTGGTAGTAAGGGCTAATACAATGGTGAAACAGTACTGGATGTAAACAGTTAACTGTATAAGTTGTATAGATATCACTGAATTTTGAGTTTCTGTTAGGACTCACGTGGAAAGGGACCTACTAGACCTGTAGAATTGTGCAAATATTCAGCAACAAAAATATGAAAGTAGAAGAGTCTCAGTGACTTCACAAAAGGGCATGAACGTGAATCATTACTTGATGCAATGATGTGCTCCATTTCAAGAGACCTTCAAAAGTGGACAAGATCTACAGTACTGGGAGCTAGAGTACATGCTGCAGGTTTGCAAGAACATTCTTTAAACTTGAATTACAAGCATTATATTCCTTACCGTGCCATAGACACTTTCATCTTGTGACAGACTGCAAAATAGCTTATCATCTGAACTGGTTCCATTGAAGCACGAACAAGGATAAACACCACTGCTGTTAGTATAGTCATTGCTTAGCCAGTCAGTTGAGTTGACTTTTCCACAGCATTTAAGCTAGGATAAAAAAAATATATATTCTGCAATGATTAACAACACATTATTAATTATGCAAATGTGGTGAGCATTTAAATCCCACATTTTTCAACTTACACTTTTCTGCACTACATCCAGAAGTTTCCAGTCCTTTTTGTCATCATCAGTGCCAAATGGACTCCCATATTCCTTAATCATGTCAGTAACCTTCTTATCCATGAAGGTTTTAATCTACAACAAAAAATATATAATAAGATACATTTTTCCATAATGAATTGGAGTACATCAATTTGAAGATGTCAGACCACAATACATTAGTTAATTATTTGTGATGTTTGTTTTGGGTATGGGAGAGTCCTCATATACTGCATCTGCACTATGAAACCAGTCTGTAAAATTCAATCTCATGCTGTTCAAATATCATACTGGGGCTTTAGTCGGTTCCATCTGCAGTCTACAGTTCAATCTGCAACCGGACATTATACAAAATGATCTGCAATATGTATCACATTTTTTGAGTAATTGCTATTTATAAAATATTAAACAGTATAATATATTAAAAGCACTCACATCCTGCCTATATATATATTTTTCTGCAGCCCAGAAATGTATAACTACATTGGACGCTCATTAGGTAAACTCCATCATCAGCTCGATGGAGATGGGAGAGATCAAGTTCTGCCAACCCACAATTCTAACTTGGGCTGACAGAGTCCCAATTGGAATCAGTTTTATCTTGATCTGCTGCTGTTGGAAATGAACTAGTCTCAGTGGCATGTGGAAACGTGACTATAGACACTACATTCATAAATAGACCTGTTGGCAATACAAGAAGGAGGCTCCCCAAATAATGTATCTCACCTCTGAAACATACTGAATGTTAAGGAACTGAAGGGCTTTTAATTGCTTAGTTAATAAGTATGTCAGTAACATGCATCCTCTGCCAAGGCTGTAAATTAGAATAATTAGTATGATTAAAAAGTAGACAACCATGACATACTGTATCGACAGAATTAGCAATTAAATGTTTGCTATTCTCAAAATATATACAAGAATGTAGGTGTGACATATAGATGGACAGATATTCTCAAAAAGTTAATTTATATCATGTTAAATGCATGTTTTATGACAGTTGGATAAGCAGTTCTCTAGATTTATAAAAAAGAAAAAAGTGAGGTGTGGCATTTGACCGTCTCCACTATTAGGGGATAATAAGAGATAAGTATATGTTATAACTACTTTTTATAAAACTTCAGCAACAAGTACTACATTTACAGCATCTCCCAAAACTTGGACCAGGCCATGCTGAAGAATTCTGCACCATTCAGAGTAAGCAACTGAAATACATATCATGTGTTTACTTACTTTACCGTTGTTCGCTAACAATGTAAACGTTACAAAAACCTGAGCAGCAAGTATTATGAACAGGCATCCCATATACTGCAAAAAACAAACACAAAAAAAATGATTTTTACAATCTCCGCTACATCTTTTTACAAAGAAATATGACTGAATGAATTTACGTTTTTAGCATTTGCTGAAGCTGTGCAACACTTTTTGTATAATTTAAAAAAGACTAGCGAGATGCTGGATATCATTTTGAAAGAGTCAACAGTGTCATTAATCATACAAAACAAAAAATAAATCTGCACATTTAATTCATGGAAACTAATTTAAAAACTGTCCAGGCTAATTTCACAACTGTAAGCAACTTATTCTTGGTTTATTAATTACTAAATGCAAAACCTTCCTGAATATAAAGCAAATGTCATTAAAAGTGAGTATGAAGAATTCACCTTACCAATATTAGTAGACATCTGATTTCCTTGTATGCCCCCAGGCATCCCATGAAGCAAACCAGTACAGCGACAAACCCAATAGCGATAAGAACATATGCTACAAATACTACTGAGAGAATTTTTTCATCAGTAGTGCCTAAGAAAATAATTGAAAAATGAATAATTACTTACACATTTTTTACTCTGTTGAAAGTTTACTGTGATATCAAATTTAAATTATGCTACTTGGTACAGTATGTACTGAAAACGTGGTCAAACGCATGTAACATAATAATTATTATTAATATAATGAATTATCATGGTAATTTACCTGCGAAAAGAAGGCTTCAGACTTGGGAATGACAAATCACCTGAAACACTGCTACACATACTGGAATTCGCTATCAAATTGCCACTTTACATCACGCTACAGGGCATGTTTATCAGCTGTTAACAACCAGTACTAACATGTTAACCTGTAGTGTCGTAACATTTCCAGTTTATAGGATACACTAACACATGTATGTTTGTGTTTGATAAGAAAATAAATAAATCAGGGTTAGTTAATATATAGTGACCTATTTATAACTGATAAAAAAAGAACTGCAAAACGCTACTACAGTATCATCAGTTTATAATCCCTAAGTAGGGAGCAGATGTTTGCTATACATTTTTAACTGATCTATTTTATTTTTAGTTTATACAGTCTGTACAGATATCCAGTACATTCTCTCTCTCTCTCTCTCTCTCTCTCTCTCTCTCTCTCTCTCTCTCTCTCTCTCTCTCTCTCTCTCTCAATATATATATGGTATGTTTTTATTTTTATAAGGAATGGCATATACAGTAAATACCACAAAACCATTAAAATAGTGCTTTGTGTAGCAATTTGAAAACAATCTTCTCTAATAGTGTATTTGAATGATCTGCCTCTGAAACTATGTAAAATACAAAGGTGTGCTGCATTTATTTATTAAAAGGCAAGGTAACTGTATTTAGATCCACCTTCATCTTGTATCAGTTGTTTAGAGCCCATGAAGTATCAGTTGGGTTAAGGTCAAGATCCATATCCTCCCTCTCCCTCTTTAAGTGCAATACCAAACTGTAAGTATTATGGATACTGTTACGATTACTGTGGATGCTATTGTTCTGTGTACTTACGGAGTGTAGCAATAAAAGTGTTGCTTTCAAACAGAATCCACACCCCACAACCCAGAAGAACAATTCCTAGAATCTGAAAGTATAATTCAGTGGCAAATTATGCATACAATACTTTATTTTCTGAAGTTTAACAAAATATAATATGAATATATTACGAAAAGTTAAGACTTACCAGGAAGATACCATTGAAAAACAGAAAAAAGTATCTGAGGATGTAAATTCTGTCTTGGACGTTCATTTTGTTGACTCTGTGGTATTCAGATGTCTGCAATTGTAAAACACATTACATTACAAATTCCTTGTTTAGTTGATAAGTGGACTAAAGGGCTGTGGCAAACAGGGCTGTTAGCAGGCTCTCATTGGCAGGTGCTTCTGCATCCGTGACTGCATATTTTCTGAGAAACAATTGCGTTAAATGTATGACTTCAGGGACCCCTGAAGAACAGACTTTTGTGAAAGAGTGTAGTTTAAATATCTTGATGATTTAAAAAAAAAAAATGTAAATCTGTGCTTGTCTTGGAGTCCATTGTGGTCCTTCTCCCTATTGGCAGTGTCATGTATTTCCAAAAACAACAATATATACTAATAAACACAAGTATACAAGTACTCATGTATAGACAAATCGAGAACAATATTTAATACTTACCACAAATGTTTCTGTCTGGCTGGTTAACGAAACTTTGCTCTGTCTAGTTGGCTGTCTTGTGTTGTATGCTACAGCTGTTTTTTTTTTTTTTTTTGTATGTCTACAACCAGGAAGTTCCCTTATTCCAAAGTGCAAACTTCCTTAGCTCATACTGAGAATATGTTTAGGCCCCAGTTATTCTTTAATAGATTATGACCCTTGAAGTTATAGAAACGCATATTAACAGTAACCACTTCCTTGTAGTGTGTGGTGCTAGAAAAAGCCCTTATAAATGTACACTGAAACAAACTGTTAAATGCAGGATGTGTGAAGCATTATTAAAGGATAGTAAAACACAGTGAACGTATGCCAACACACAGACAAGCATGTGAATCATTGGGATGGTAAAGCATGGTAAAACCCATAGTTAACCATGGTACCATTTTTTTTGCATACAGTATTGTGATGTGACATTTATTATTATTATTATTATTATTATTATTATTATTATTATTATTATTATTATTATTATTATTTATTTCTTAGCAGACGCCCTTATCCAGGGCGACTTACAATCGTAAGCAAATACATTTCAAGTGTTACAATACAAGAAATACAATAAGAGCAAGAAATACAATAACTTTTGTTCAAGCAAAGTACAAGTGTGACAAACCAAAATTCAATAATACAGCAGATAATAGTGATAGTTACATCAGGATATGATTAAATAGTGATAGTTACATCAGGATGTGATTAAATACAAAGTACTACAGGTTAAACACTTGGCAGATTACAGTAGTCTGAAGTACAGGATCCTTCAAAGCCATATTGTCAATATGCTGCTGAAGAAATGAAAGCTCATCCCACGGGTTAAAAGAAGCGCAGGCAGTGTATGATCCCAATTGGGAACAGCATTTATTCAACAGGGGGAATATCAGTGTGCGCACAGTAAATTGCGACATCTGTTGGTGAAAGTAAGAACTGCAGTCAACTAGCAGGTGAAATTTGTAGTAATTTATTCTGGATGAGATTTGATGCATATTAAGGAGGCCAAATGTCAAAGTGCTTATTTATTTGCAGGCCAGCCTTGTGTTTATAGAGCGATTGACAAAATAAGCCAGTGGGTAAACAATGGATAATTACTATGAGCTTGCAAATTTCACAAGTATGAATCTGCACCATACATTTTAACTAAGACCAACAACAATCATTTTGTAGCGCTGACTACAAGTCCATTGCAATACGTGTTGTTTAAACAAAATACAAATACAATATTCTTTCAACAATCTATTTTACAGCAATATTTTGTTTTTCTTTCTGTTTTTGTAATATATATATATATATATATATATATATATATATATATATATATATATATATGAAAGAATTTTTTTAATGTACACAACAAGCATCTTTAAACTTAATTTAATCAAAACAGCATAATAATAATAATAATAATAATAATAATAATAATAATAATAATAATAATAATACGACTACTACGACTACTACTACTAATAATAATAATACAATTATTGACTCAACTAATGAGTTAAAGCTATGTTAATAGGAAACACCGTTCCACTGTTTACGAATTGGTTTATGCTGTTACGGAAACAAGATTTTTGCTCTGTTCATTGTTACTAAATTTGTCCCTGATTGTGTTCCATAGATTGTGCCATACCCGGTGTTACTATGGTTACCACAGAGACAGAGACGCTGAAAGATGTAATGGATTCTCATGCTGACGAATTTACTACACAAGTAATATTTCCTTGCTGAAAACGTAATAACGTAAGGATTATTTTGTTGTTGTTGTTTACTAATTTCGATTCACGTCTTGAAGTTGTTGGATTCTTTAAAGCTGTTGTTGTAGCAACTCAGAGTCCAACGCCATGGGATACGTACGTAACGAGTTCACCGTGTTGTTATTATTATGCGATATGATTCGACATCTTCTTACTCTTATACAACAAGACACGGTAATTGTATCACATTAATGTAAGTAATGTCGCGTCTTCATATCATATATGTAGAGTTCAAATGATAATTTATAACAGTAAATACTATACTTTATATGCAATTCTTTCTATGGTTATAACAGCAAATAATAATAAAAATAAACATATCTGATAGTAAATACACATAGTAAATCGTTTAATATGGATACTCACAACAGACTTTTGTATTTTGTAGAAGCAAGGTCGTGCAATAAGCCCATCTCATGTCTGATTACTCTAAAATAAAATCACCAGGGACTGTTAACCACACATCTCATTAGTTTAACTTATGCACTCGGCAGAGTGTTGGCTTAAAGCTAAAAATTAAAAAAATGATTTTTTTAAAACTGTTCGTACACTGGTAGCTTTTTTCAGGAAGAATCCGCAAAGTGGGGCTTAAATGAACTTGCATATAACAGACTACATTATTGTCCTTAGCAGATTTTGACATTGAAAGAAGGAAGTGGCTTTCACAGCACTCTTCAAAACCCTTTTTGCAGGTTATAAGCAGACAATGGATGTGGACCAATCAGTCGAAGAAGCCATTCAACAAGAGTTAAACACAATCTTCATAAGTTCTTTAGATGCTGAAGAACTGGAAAGCTATGAAGACGATGACGAAGAAATCATTTCTGAAGATGAAACAGTAAGAGTATTTATGAAATATTACTGCATTTCCAAGTTGACCTGAAAACATCTATACAATCTGTATTTATGGTTACTGTGGCCATTTTACCGACAGGAGATATTAAACATTTAATGTATTAACTAACCTTTAGGCTATATTTTGAATAAAATGTCATAATTGTTCATCACATCAGCCCAATACAATTGATTTAACTTGCATTATAATGGTCTTTGATACAGTACTCAACATACGTCATTATGTGTGTCAGATATCAAATATTTCTACACGGCAGGACAACCAAGTCTTTAATTTTTCCTGTGGTGTATGTTGGAAGAAAACAGTTACTGAAAGTAATATGATCTTTTTAAAAGATACATTAAATAGATTTTGTTTTAACATGTAACTTAAATATCCACATCAAAGTTAATAAGAGTTGTATAATGCTATATTGAGTTTGCGTTATACTTTATGTGTCTAGGTCCCTCATGAATTGCCCCTGTCAGTGGTTTCATGTTTGGAATTAGCAAAGAGCAGAATCCACACTGCTGAACAGCTTATTCTACAGGACTTGGAGGACAACCAATTTAGTAAGTTATATAAGGCCATGGTAATCTAAAATGTGCCTGATCTAGATACCACTATACTATAGATGAATGAATCTGGGCATTTGTGAACTCAAGGTTATAACAGTTCATTCAAGTCTCTTTAGTGTATTTGTTTGAGAAATTTTAATAATTCAAATGGCAGCAGTTTTTGATCTGTTGCTGTAGAGATTGTTTGGGATGGCAACAAAGCATACTTGAGAACAAGTCAAAGTGAAATAAACACATGACTATTCTTTATGATGGTATAAGGTAATAATAATAATAATAATAATAAAAAAAAAGTACTATGAAGCTGTCATCCTTCAATAAGGTTTGTCACATACACATTGCAACCTACTCAAAATCCCCTTGTATGCAGTTGTTAAAAAGGGATCTGTAAAATGACTTGCCTTTGTAAGTAAATGAAAAACTGAAAGTGCACGTTTATATATTTTTCCTTTAATGTATTGCTTGTAGGTCTACTTGACATGAAATCTATATATACTTTACATTATGGTTAATTTGTTTCTCCTTAAAAACAAGTTGGTTTGTTTTATTTATTTCACTGCATTTTAGTTAAATGGTTTTGGGACACTCTATCAAGCCTTCTATGATCATCCTAATATGTTTACACACAATATATGCTAAGATGTTTTACGTAAGAAAGGAACACATTTGATTAGAACAGCAGCAGTAAGTTCTGTTGCTGTTTAGGTCATTAAAAAGGGGCCAGCCGTGTTATTTATTTATTTTAAATACTTTGTAATTTAAAGCTTTTGAGAATTTCCTTACTTTGTTTTTATCTTTATCACCAGGAAAACCAAATACATAAATGTAGACTTTTTTCATTTATACATTTTTGGATCAGAAAAGGCTTACACATAAGTATTGAAATCATTAGTATTTGCTAACTAATTTAGATTTTCTTTCAGATGGTCTTTACGATGTGGCTCCATATAATGATTCAGATTATTTGGTTGAATTAGCTTCTGAATATAATGAAGATCCTGTGACGTTCAAGGAGCGAGTATGTCATTTTTACTATTAATATTAATTTATAATGAAAATTTAACATTGGTTTTAAATTGTAATAATACTTGGAATGTAAAAATTAACAAATTTATGTGAATCAATGAAATTAGGAGCTGGAAATCAAGGACTTAAATAATGTCATTAAATATGAACTGCATACAGTACATTTTTTTATCTCAACTTAAGATAATTGGTGAAATTGAGGATGAAGAAGCACTGCAGTCATCTTGTAACCCTGATAATCACATGGGAAATGAGGAACATTTTATGGAACAAACCACTGGTGAGTAGAAAGGTCATATATACACACACACACACAATATAGATTATATATATATATACACACACACAATATAGATAATATATATTCTCTATTACAACATAGTTTTTCTGCAGCTGTATTTAACCCTAACTCTAACCCTAAAGATTTTTTTCGGTTTTGAGAAAATTAGAGATGAAGTAGGGATAAAATGTTTCAGTTTTATTTTTATTTCAGACTTGTTTTTCTTACTAAATAATTCTGTTTCTTCTTTTTCTTCTAAACTGTCACGCATTGTGCATTCATTTCCATGGATACCCCACATTCTCTGCAACATGAGCTTTTTGTAAACCACACTTTCATTGTTATGATGTCAAACTAAAATGCCTGGTTAGTTGTTTCCTGGTTGAAATCCAAAGAAATCCCTTACAAGTTAATACCAATACATGCTGCCAATCAAAGTAGTTTGGGTTAATGTATAGTGGGAAAATATAAAGTCCTCTCCTCACACCTTATTCTGAAATCACATGCTTGTTGTGGTAATGGACATGGCAGATCTGAGCAGTTACTGACAACACTTTTGCACTAACTTTATCTTTAGAGAACATTGCTACTGAATATTCAGAAACTGAAAAAAAATGCATGCAGGATCTGCTGGACTGGGAGGAAAAAATAAAAGAATTGGAAGAGAAGAGGATCTTGGAGCTTAAAACTAAGAAAGAACAGCAGGCGAAAGAGCAAAGAGAGGATGAGGTGAAAAGGAGACAAAGGCAGAAAGAGTTTGAGGTGGAGTTAAAGAGACTAGAAGAAGAAAATTTGGTAAGACACATCGTTGATACTGTGGTACTTTTTTAGTTTTTCCTTTGTAAAGTGTTTTCAGGAGAAAAACAAAGGGTTTATTCAAGAAATGTACAATGAATATGTTTAAAATATGCTAATGAATGCCAGTATAACTATTTGTATGGTTAACATGTTCATTGATTAATTAAACGTGTTATTTCTAGAACTGTGCTGAGCTACAGTACTTTAGACAGTTCTGCTTTCTCATGATCATTTATAGGTTTCCAGTGATATAAGATGGAATATGCTCTTGTAAATGTTTAAAAGTACTTCAACACTATGGAGTGTACAATATTATAATTCAGGATTTAAAATGGTATTTATCTGTGTGTACCTGTATGTCTGCAGCAACAGCAGGTTGAACTGGAAGTGAAAGCAAAAAAGGAAAAGCAAGCTTTACAACTGGAATTAAATCTACAAGAGGTAATTTGAACCTATTTGACTTATTGTCGATGCTCTTCACTTAAACTAATTATTTACTTGCTTTCATTTTGATGTTTTAATGTATATTGATCATAAGGAATAACTCTCCATGAATAGGGTCATGTTATTTTGGTATATATCTTATATGGTGAAAAGGACCAGGCTTATGTTAAATACATAAAATAAGCACGAGAACAGCATAGTAAACTGCATACTTTGCCATTTTCATGCAAATGTACTTTTATATGCCTTATTCTGTTAAAGTGGATTTGGTAAGTATTAACTTGCAAAAACTGTGTTCTAGTGATGTGAGCCTTAGAGCTTCTTTTTAACGCAAGTTTCTCACAATCCATATTTCTCTATACAGGAACTTATAAGAAATCTGCAGAAACAAATGGAAGTGGAAAAACAAGATTTTGAACAGCGGCAATCCATAGAGAGGAGGCTGGAAGAGTTGAGATGCAGGGCAGCAACGCAAATCCAGGCCAGAATCAGGAGTTTTTTGGTACGCAAGAAAACTATTTCTTTACTGAGGCAAAGAAAAGAAGAGAAAAAAAAGGAAAGAGACCTGCAACTGAAACTGGAAAAGGAGCAGAAAGAAAGGGAAGAAGAGCGCAAAAGAACACTGGAGGAACAGAAACTCAAAAATGAGGAAGAAAAGAAGAGAAAGGAGGAACTGGAAAAGAAAGAAAGGAAGGAACAGGAGAGGAGACGTGCTGAATATGAAAAGAAAAAGGAGGAAGAACGGCTGCGTTTAGAGCGGGAGAACCAGCTGAAGTTCGAAGAGGAGAAAAAGTGGAAGGAGGAAGAAGCGAAAAAACAAAGGGAAGAACTACAAAGAAGAGCCAGGCTGGTGGAAGAGGAGAGACAGAAACAAGAACAGAAAAAGAAACAACTGGAAGAACTAAAAAAGAAGGGGGACTGGGAGAAGAAAACAATAGAAGAGCTTGAGAGAAAGAAACAAGAAGAGAAGTTTGAACAAGAGGAACTCGACCTAAAGGAGAAAAATGAGAAAGAAAAAGAACAGGTTTGCATAGTTGAAAAGAACACAGGTGATGCCACACAGTATGATAAACAAAACAGCCTAGTACAAAACATATGTCCATCTACTGGACAAACAGAAGGAGTGTCAAAAGTTTTAGAAAAAGAGGCTAATCTGATTGGATCTGAGGAGTCTGCCATCTCCAATGATAACAAAGCTGCTGTAAAACTAGAAGCATCCAACCAGGAAAAAAATGAAATATTCAGTAATAAAAACAACACACAGTTTCAAAATTCAGAAAAAACTCTGGACAGAACTAAAGAGAAACATAACCAGTTAACACCTAACAGTGATATTTCGCGAATAAAAACACCAGGCTCTTTGGAAGGTTGTGATCTATATTACAACAGTGCCTCTGCAGACAAGTTTTCTTTAGTAAGTCAGATGAGCCTCCCTGATTGTACTGAACAGAAAAGGCTAGCTTGGATGAAGGCTTGTACTCCTTGGTCCAAACTTGCCATGGAGAACAAGAGGAAAAAAGTGGTCAAAAGGAAGATAACACGAAGAGCTTCATCAGGACAGCTGCCAGCTTTGAGTGCAGAGCTAGTCCTTCAGTCTGCCGTCTGCAACTCACTTAAGCAGGTAGTGTAAATACCAGTAATTAAATACTAGTACACTGATGAAGGCACTAGCTGAAATTTGTATCTACTTAGCTTGATTTTATTTTTTATTGAGTATTTTGAAGATACGGAAACATACAGTTTTTATACTGTGTATTCATATTTTTCAGTACTAGCTGGACATATACTTGTTGTGATTCAATAGAAAAAACACTTGCTGGGCTATATAGCTTACTTTATTGTGTAAAATTACATTTTAGGTCACAACAGTTACACTTGAGGATTTACCTGGCTGCAATCTCTCCACTCTCTCTGAGTGTACAAAGCTACAGACGCTGACTCTCAGACGATGTGGCTTGACCGCGCTTGATGGTATCAACCGATGCAAAGAACTCAAACATATTGATGTACAGGTAACAGTTATCTTCTCAAGTTTAAAATACTATGTTTGTTAAAATCCTTAGACAAAATCAAGGTCCTGACAGCTGACAGCAGGCTACATGTAATAAAAGATAAGAATGTGCAGGTCTCAAGGCCACAATGTGGACACTCCTGGTGCCTTGTGTGACCTGGTCAACATACTGACTACATGCAGACAATGTGAAACCCAGTTTAGTACAGTATTCTACTTTGCTGGCAATAAGAAGGTGACAAACCAAATACTGACCAAATATATTAGATAGTTGTATTTGTAGTTACATGATCTAGACAAAAATATGGATGTCACGTGGATGCATGATTTAGAATGTAATGCTGATGAACTGGTTTTCAAAAGAGAAAGAGAAAAAAAAAGTCAAAAAAGTTATTCCAAGATTTTGAGGGAAGCTGTTCTCAGGTAAAATCTTAATTTGATTTCTGCTTTTGAATATATTGCAAGAGGTATTATATCAAAAAAAAAAAAAAATATATATATATATATATATTTTTTTTTATATTAATACAGGCCAGTCATAAATAAGTAAATGCAACAGGTGTCATAGACATTTTTAATTATCTGTTTTGATGTTTATTAAAAATAGAAATAGGATTAATTATTTGTATTGTTAAGGTGCTGTAATGAACCCTGTTTTTATTAATTTGAAGGAAAATGGAATTCAGTTCATAAATTGCCAAGACTTGGAGGACCTTTCTGTCCTTCTCCTGAATCGGAACCAGCTCACCTCTATACATGGTCTGGATGGAGTCATTAATCTTAGAGTGCTTGAATTGTCACATAACAGCATCACACGTATTGGTAAGATGTGTTTCCTTTGTGTACACACAATACAGTATGACACATTTAATTGTTGGCTCACTACTTATATACCTTTAATTTGTAATGTTGGGAAGAGCAAAAATGTAGTAGACCAACAGAATGTCTTATCTATCAGGCTGTAACATTACTCCAGAATGCAGTTTACTCTACTGATTTTAAATACAGCAAGTAGAATGTCCACAAGGTGGTGGTATTGGCATTTAATTAAATAAAGTTGTAAGATCACTTTAATGAATAAGTTGCAGTAGCCTTTTAATATAAAAGCTGCAGATTTATAGACATGCAAAATTGAGTTTTTTTCTTATTTGTCTTATTTGTGTACCTCTTAATTGATCTATCCATGTATTTATTACAAAATAGCATATAACACCCTGTCACACAATAATATTTAATAGACACAATTATAAACATTTAAAAAATCAACTGTGCTATTCAATTTCTTGATGGTGGAGAATCTCAATCCTCTGCAAAAGGACCGTCCCTGTGGTTAAATACAGTAAGTTACATAAAACTGGCTCATATGCTCAGTTTTTTTTTTTTTTTTTAATAACCATGGTTCACAAATGGCCTAGACAGGTTATATTTAGGTCCAGCTACATTTATATCGGTGGAACTGACCACATTGAATGCATTTTGTGTATGTGTGTGTGTGTGTGTATATATATATATTTTTTTTTTTTTGTAGAACTTATCATATTCTTTATCAGATAAATAGATACTATTTTAATAGTAGTTAATAGTTTTTCTGCTTAAATCCTGTAGGTGGCTTGGAGTCTCTAAAAAAACTCCAAAGACTAGTGATGGACCACAACCAGTTAATCAGCACAAAAGGACTGATAGAAACACCTACTCTCCTGTATCTCGATTGTGCTTACAACCATCTAACTTGTGTTGAGGGCACAGAAAACTGTGTTCTGCTCCAGACACTAAAGCTTCAGGGCAACAACCTCACTGAGGTAGCACATTTGTTAAATTATATTTGATGCTCAAATCTAGTGAAATGCTTATTAACTTAAAATACAGATCATTTTGTATTTCAGATATGTTTGGGCACCACCACGTGTCTGTAAACAGTTTTTAAACTTTACACTTCTAATATTTAAAGTGTTGTTCTGGATATCTGATACTGTTTTTTTTATTTTTAACATGGTAAGAATTGTTTTATGTATATGCGGTCCTATTTCTGATCATTGTAACTATGGATGTCCCATAATACCATGTATAATTTCCTCTTGCCATTATATAGGGAAGTTCAAGCTGAATTTATCATAACGATATCTTGTTTCATCTAGCCTCCTGGGTTGGTAAATCATGTATTGATAAAGGAGCTGTATCTGGATGACAACAGCATATCCTCACTGGAGAGTTTGTCATCTTACTGGCTACCTCTCCTTCATGTCCTTTCAGTAGCGCAGAACAGGTAAACCACAAAAAATTAAAATAATCTAAATGTGTCAAAGATACAAATATATTGAATCATAAATTGTAAATATCCATAAAGTTAAACTCTCATTCATAAGAAATACATTGGAACCAAAAATACAATGTTTCTTTTTATTACCACTAAATATTGTACCCTTATTCTTTTTACCAAAATGTTTGAACTAATCATTCCTGTTTCTGAAGTGATACTATATTGGTTCCATTCAGGATTGATAAATAACATTGTATAATTAATTCATTTCAGCAGTATTGCACACACTATTTATTTATTGTTTGCAGGCTATTCACTTGTCATGGTCTGCAACCACATTTTTCAAAAATCCAATGTATGGGGGTGTTGACAAGAGCTGATCTTGGAAAGAATTGTATTGGTACAATATTTATCAATATTGTATTTATCATGTTGGTCTCCAGGTTAAATCTCTTGGGATGAAACATCTTTCTTATCTTTCTTATGTTGTTTTGTCGTCCCCCCGTCCCCCCCCGCCCCAATATGTTTTATTGCAGTGGTGACTTTCTAACTGCTTTGTCATTATACTTTTCAGCATGACTCATCTGACACTCCTTTCTGACTTCATATCTTTGGAAAAACTCAATGTTAGCCACAACTGCATCTCAGGTGACAGTTTTATATCTTGTAAAATAAGTTGCGCTCTGTTACAATGTTACTTGAAGTTACATTAATCTAGTAAAACGTTTTTAAAAATGTCAGTTTAGGAACAAGCTGTACTATATGAACACTAATCAAACATGTACATGTTTACTACTGGTTTTATATTACAGGACCACTTGTTGATTTGTTTATGATCTTTTTGTTTCAATAACCTATAGATATGTGTATGCTACTGAATCTAAAACAAGCTCTATCTTTAATAAAAATATAATAGACTGTTTTCCTTTACCCAACCCTGTAAAATATTAAAGCTGTAAAAATCTATTGCAGAACTGACAAGTTTTGTCCCATGCCTTGAAGAATGTAAATATCTGAAAGAGCTATCTGTCGCTGGAAACCCCTTTCAGCATGAAGCAGAGTGGAGGTAAAATACTTTTTAAAGAAATGTTGTAATGTGCTGTATAGTGTTAAGGAAGTGTGTCTACAGTGAATATGCATGAAGTTACATTTTTACAGTCATGTCAAAATGTGGCTGAACTGTTACAATTTTACTTACTAAGAAATAAAAAAAAAAAAAAAAAAGAATCTAGTATATACAGTCAATTCTCATTAAAGGGTACATAAGGGCCTTTTTATTTCATTGTGTTACATGTCCCCATGTGTTACTACAACTGTTTACGAAGGCAACACATGGGAACATGTAACACAATAAAATGAAAAGGTCCTTATATACCCTTTAATAGACATTTTAAGGGACCAGCAAAAAAAATTGTCATCTGTAATTCTTATTGTCAGGATTCTAAAGCCAAATGCATACGTCAGTTTGTATTGACATTACAGTAACACTGAAATCAAATTTAATTTACAGAACAATTAAAAGTGTTATACATTTAAAAGTACTGCTGTAAGTGAACTTTTAGAAAATATACATTGCAAATTAACTGCACTTCAAATATGCATGTCCCATTATGATCACTGGAAATTTTAAACCACAAAAGCAAGGCGTCCTCAGAATCAGGGTATTGAGCTAGCCCATTTTTTTAGAATGGTTGACAAAGTGTTTGTCTGAATGTGGAAATCTAGCTAAATATGTATTTTTCTTGTACGATGGTGCATTATCCATGGCTTTCAAATCCTCCATTTTCGTCTGCAAGGATAATGTACATTTTTGTGTGAGCACTATGGCAACTTGAAATGCATCCTGGGCAGCAGTGTGGAGAAGTGGTTAGGGCTCTGGACTCTTGACTGGGGGGTCGTGGGTTCAATCCCCAGTGGGGGGACACTGCTGCTGTACCCTTGAGCAAGGTACTTTACCTAGATTGCTCCAGTAAAAACCCAACTGTATAAATGGGTAATTGTATGTAAAAAAATAAAAATAATGTGATATCTTGTAACAATTGTAAGTCGCCCTGGATAAGGGCGTCTGCTAAGAAATAAATAATAATAATAATAATAATAATAATCATAGGATCTGTAGTCCCTAAACAGCACTTAAATACAGTACAGAGGCACTAATGTGGATGCAAGTTAATACATTTCCCAACATCCTTTACACTCAGCAGTTCGAACTAGGACATTTTGTTTTTTTCCTGGGAGTGCTCCAAAATAATTTGCACTAACAGGAAATTTGTGTTAAGTGAATTCTTATTATAAGAAGTTATTTACAATAAGCAACTGCTAAATTTGGCAGGACCTTATAGAAAATTCATACTATCAGGAAATGTGTCTAATCTGAGTTTGTTTTAACGAGAATTGACTGTATATATTGTACCATTGCGTGTGAAATAAAAGCAGGCTCCACACAGGCAGTATGGTTCGAATCAAGCGGTTTATTTAGCACAATAAGATGAAATTAAAGGACCACTAGCTGCGGACCACGCCCAAAATAAAATAATAAAACCTGTCTCTGTCTAACTTCAGGCTATCCCCCCACTCTCACTCTCACGTTTACAACTACCACACTTGCGCCAGCACACGCACCACCATTTATTCCCCCCTTTTCCTGCACCCACTAACCTCGGGCATGCAATAGCTGAACCCCGGATTTCAGGGCCTGGAAGCATGTTCAGGATTGGTGGATCCGGACAGGCGGGCATCCATGTACCTCCCCCTGCTGGCTAGTGGCGTGGAACTGTGGAACACATAAACAAACAAACAAACAAACAAAGGGGACAGGCAATGAGTCCTGCTGCAGCGCAAATGCTTGGGTTGTTAAAAAAAAATAATATATATATTATTTTTTTTTATTTACCGTAAATACACTTAATTGCATTTGGCTTACAATGCACAACATTTTAAAACAGATTAAGTCACCAACATAGTATTGCAGGATTTTTAATATGCTACAAACCACACTCAACCTATAAGTATATTAAATCATACTCTGTCCACAAGAGGGCACATAGACCATTTGAACACTAAACTTTTCCTTATGGCTGATTTTATTGCAAAGACTAAAATGTGCTTAATTTCCATATTGCATGAAGACAAAAAAACTCCTAGAAAATGCTATGAAATTCCCTTTTTACATTTGCAAACATTTTTTTTTTTAAATACAATGCTTTAATTTCTATTTCTATTTATTTATGTTATTAATTTGACACCTTTCTTTTAAACTTGGAATACTTTCAAGTAAAAACAAACTGCTCAGAGACACTACATAAAACTGGCATGTTTAATTTGGATAATGTTCAATAATATCTAGTATGGCATATTTATTACACAACATTACATCTCTGAAAGTACCGTGGGAGCTGTGTATTAGATGGTATAGTCCAGTAAAATAGTTAATTTCATAAACTACTGAAAATCATTACATATCAATATCACTGTATCATTAATAGTATGTGCAATGAAAAACAGAAATAAACATTCATTGCTAATTTCAGCATCAACTGTATTTTTCTTTTTAGTGCATGGGAATAAATTTCCCTGGCTACAAAGATAAAGTTGGGGTGTATGTATTGTATGTGCCATACTGATCTTTTGGCGATACAGTAGTCTGTCGCGTATTCGACTGCGGTGGGATCAGAGTAAGGGCGGAGATGTAAAAAGTTGGATAAATTAATCCTGTTTTAAACATCATTATACACAGCGGTAACAATTATTATATTCACACAATTATTGTTTTGAGAGTCAACTTTTATTAGGGAGCTCCCCTAAATCCCTTGCTTAGAAAGACACAGGGTAATAATGCTTGAGACAGAGTAGCTGTCTGCCGTGTGGGTGCGTGCATTCGCTGCTGAGTGACAGGCAGCAAATTGAGACAGAGGTTGAAGTTGATATGCCCTGCAGGTAAACAGGATTTACTTACATATCAACACACTGAACAGCTCACGTGACACTACTAGCAATGGTACCACACGGAGCACATATAACACAGTGTACGAAAACTTTGGTAGGATCTACAATCTCCAGACTAATCTTCTTTGTTCAATAATAAACTAATGTTGCTGAAGAGCTTGATCATGGCGGACAAACTGTAATTGCGGATATGTGATGGGTGTATACATTATGGATTACTGTACAAACAAAATAACAGAATTGTGATAGAACTTGGTATGGACATTCTGTAGCATAGATTCTAAGGGAATTAGACAGTTGTTCATAATGAGTGATGGCCTCTGATTGGTTGTAATAATTAAGGCTTCACTCAAATGTTTGGTTTATTTGTGTAAAAGACAATTAATACAACCTTTTTTAAATTATTATTTTACCGTTGGTTATAACTGTTTCTAATCTTTGCTTTAGTGAGTTTAATATTTTGACAGTATCTATTGCCCACAGGGAAGGTTAGATGTTACCATGCTGTTAGTGGTTTTTCCACCATGTTACTGCTTTACATTACCTACTAACCCTTTCAAGGCAACTTGGCTAATTCTAAGACGTGAAAACAAACTGAAAGACTTGTTGCTTTAACATAGAGCTTTTGCAGGTTCCGCAGTTCACTGTAACTTAGTCCAAATGTTCAAATGAACTTTGCATAACCCTTAATGCCAACAATGGAATTAGCTCTAGTATTTCCCGATTTGCCCAAAACTTTAATCTCTGGCCAATGATAACACCAACTAAATTAAAGTACTAAGGAATATTGGAAAGTAATGTATTCTAAGAGCTTTCTGAGCTCATGAAAAGGAATGATTAATTTAACCTCTTTAACAATGGTGTTTGCAAGGAAGTTTTCAATAAGTGAAATATAGGTTTAGTCCTTCTTGAGGAAAGACACTGCTAGAAAAACTACAGCTAAGAACACGCTGATCTGAGATACATCCACCCTGAATTAATAAACTGTTAATGGCACATTTTTATTAATCATTCTTGCACTACAGTACACTGTGCGTTTGTCCAAGGCCATCACCACCACCATTTCATTTTTTTGGTTTTATTTTACCTGAAACAGTGCTGTGAAATACCATTTAAGTTTTTTGTCTATTTTTATCTGAATAAAACAGATACATACAAATGGAACTGATAGACAGTTTGTGCTTATTAAATACCTGGTTTCAATGGAAGCATCATTCCACCCCCTATAACCCTGGTCTGGTGGGGTGTTGAGCACAGGCTTCAGAGTCCATCTGAAAACATGTTCTTACCCCATGGGGTATATTTCATAATATCCTATGGCTGTTTTTCCTCTCATGTCAAAGCCACCAATTGCTGCTCAGATGTAATCACTTTAGTTTAAAGTGTCCAGAAACAAATAAGGATTGGCAATCTAAAGTCCAGGCATCGACTGAAGCCCAGATATCCCCTTGGCCTTTTATCTAAGAACATGTCATCACATACTTCTTCCGTGAGTGCATCAGCCTAAAACAAAAACATTTGTTCTGTGTTAAGAACAATCTTCTTGACTCTCAAGGGTCTAAATGTCAAACTTGGTATATTATTTTCAAAACATTTAAGTGATTTCAACAAAAAAAAAAGTTAAAGATAGAAAACTCCCAAGTTAATGTTGCGTTTCTTTGTTCTTGATATTTGAAAGAAAACTCATTGGTCAAGATGTACTGTAACTGTACCTTTCACTTTGAATATGGCTGCCATGTTATGTTATACAATATTATAATATTATATTATTAATATTATGGTCATCTGACATTTTTGCTTTCAGATGATAGGCCAAAGTAAACAACGGGTATTGTCCAGTACAAATGAACCCTTTTGTGGTATTAATTCTGCAAAGCTGCCACACTGTCAAACCCTTACATCTGAAATGATTTGAGGTATTACATTCATATTTGTTGGCTTATGTAAGCAGTGCAGGATAAGTGTGTTGGTAATCTTGACATTAACCAAAGTAAGTTTTCATTGCTGAAATAAAGTTTGACATTAATGGAACTTGTTTCTGTTTCAAAGCTCTTTTCAAAATGGCTGCTCTTGTTCACGGGTAGTGTAAGGATTATTGCCCACATTAGTCAAACAGGTAACACAGCAATAATGATCCATGATGTGGTACCAATAATGTTACTGAAGTTTAATACAACTTTGATTAAAATATTAAAGAAAATGGTTACAAGGTAATTGTTAACACAATGAGAGTATCAAAGTGGGTACCCTTTCTGTTTTGTTATCTTTGTAAAAAAATACAATGTTTCTATTTTGCTATATCAGTTTTCTAAAAATGCATTGACAGAATGAAGCTCATTGAGACAAAGACAAAAAACATTTGCACTTTTCACAGGATATTGAAACTGAACATAAAATATGTGAAACAAACTCCTAAACTGTTGCTCTTAAATTTCTTAAGGTCTTCTTTACTAGAGGTTTTGCCTGGCCTAAAGAAGCTTAATGGAAAGTGTATCCTTTCTACTGGACCTTCTCTCCCAGACAGAAGCAACAGACCACCACCAGGGAGTTTCCTGGCACTCTGTCAGGCCCAGCATCAACAGCTGGAGTTATTGCTCCAGAGACACGATAGTGAACTAGGGTAAGTGTTTTTTCTAGATTCTCCCTGTCTCACAGTCTCTCTTTCTCTCTCTGTTACAAGCACATTGTTTTTGTGTTTTTACATGTCTACACATAATATTTGTTTTCCAAAGCCACAATTCTTTAGGTAGTATAAACAACACACAATTGTATGTATTATATTATAAGATTTTTGGTCTGCTTCTATGCTTTATGTTATAATTAAGGCTATGATTTTGGCACAGTCATTTTTAATACATTTCACGGACAAGGTGCAGCAAAAAAACAAGAATTCACGGAAAGTTCACCAAATAATATAGTTTTAGCTACATCAGCATACAAAAGAGCTTTTAAATAGTACACCAAAACCAATAATATAAAGACTATTGCTTTTGACTACTGACCAGTTTAAATGTTACTTTAGAGTACAAAACTTACAGTGCATACTTCAGACTGACTTCAGTTTCTGGTCGGAGTTGAGAGTCTCCGACCCTGTGAGAAAAGGGGGAATTACATAATCTACAATCTTGCGACATGCGTCTTTTTTGGAAAGGTGTGCAGCCTTAACATATTGTCAAACCTTTCATCTGTTCTAAAATATCTCTCACTGTCACATACCCGCATCTCTCTGAATAATGTTTGATAGATGAAATGGTAGCCGTGTTAGTACAGAGATGATAGACAAAGAGAAGGAGATGTGATACCTTTTATTGGACTAATTAAACAATAATTAATCACAAGCTTTCAAGACCTCAAAGGTCTCTTCTTCAGGTGAAAGTAAGAAAGAGAGATTGATGTATACATTTAAAGGTGAAAATGTTTGAAATTCTTGCTTTTGGGTTCTGTGTTGGTTGAGTGGACGGATGTACCAATGGCTTTTGATTTTTTAAAATCCTGTTGTAGAGGTACAAACTCTGTACATCTACTTAAATGTATCCAATTTCGCAAATGCAGTCTGTATTTAAAGTATGAACAACATCTGCAACCACTTTACGCAGTCAGAAGGGCTGCGACACGATACGTCCCTTACAGCAAATAGTGAAGCTGCCCAGCTTTTAGCTGTCTGCGCCTGACGTATCACATTCATCTGCAACAGAAGTACTGTATGAACCAGGCTTTAATAGATTTTTTCCATGATTCTGAAACAAACAGCATGTTGTAAAGAAAACCTCTAAGTTGATAAACTTCTGTTCTCCGATCCATTTGTTCTTCTGTCTTTACAGAAAACTGCTCTCACGATTTGTTTTGCTTCTATCTCGTTCGCTGACCTACATAGCTACACGTAAATGCTGCGTACTTACACAACCAAACAATTTACAGATTCTCGTAGATTTGTATTTTCAGTGCATGACATACTGCATTTTTTAAGGGAAGTAAAGAAAACGTTAAATCAAAAGTGTTTTTACATCCATTTCTAAGATTTCTCTGACTTTTATTCAAATTCACAATTTCTGTGACAAAATCCTAGCCTAAATTATAATCTAAAACCTCTATCTTTTTATGTAAATAAAGATTGGAAATATATAGCTCTGCATGTAAATACACAGACGTAAAAATACCAATACACTTTTATGATGGAGCTAGTGCTTTAGGAAGCCAAGATACAGCAATTTAATCCGAAGCCCTGTGTCTTTTATAGACCACCAACAAATACACTGAGGTTTCTTCCACAATGTTTTGCCAGTTTGTCCTGACCTTTGCGTATTGCACTGTGCAATAGAAGGGTAGTTTAGCTCCCACACTAGTTTGGTTTGATGATTAAAAACCCTAGAATTGTATGACATTATTCCACATTCTATGATGTTTTGTATGATGTGGACAACGGTCCTCTTGGGACTAAGCTGAGACCACCATCATCATTTAACTTTTGACCTGGCCTGATGTCAAACTAAGGTTTCCAGAGGTGAAGGAAAGTTCCATGGCCATTGTGCTGCAGACATCTGGAAAAAGATGTTATTGTAAAGTTGAATCAATTAAAAAAGGCAAGAGTATTTTAAATTACAGAGCATACAGTACAGCACAATTAGGATATTGGAATGCATATATACGTTATAAATTCCAAAGTCTCTTAAAGTTCTATTGCTTTAAATAGACAGCCTTGTTTGGCTTGGGGTCAGATTCAGAGTGTTGTGAGGCTGAAGTTTCATGGCTTTATTCTGAAACGGCCCTACTAAAAAATAAAATAAAATAAATAAATAAATAAATTATGGAAACACTTTTATATAATTTACCATAATAATATGACACAATTTTAAATGCTATGTTCCTGTTTTATTATTTCTGCCAATTGGAGATGGTTAAGGCAAAATAAAATACCCATGAATTGATATAAATATATAAATGATTGAATTAGTTATCCTAGGGTAATCTTTCTGGAAATTGCAAAAGGGCTAAAACAAACTCACAAAAACCACAAACATATTGTAATAAGTAAGAGCTTTATTGACCTAGTGGTGAACCTGCAGGTATCCGGGTGATGTTTAATGTATTTAATAGTTTAACAGTATTGAAAAGAGTGGACAGATGCTTTGGCATGCATTACCTAGGGGTATAAACATCAACCCTGTTGACCTAGGTCATAATGGCGTTTACTGCAAAGGTCGACAGGATGGGGCAGGGGGAAATCACCACAGTGAAGAGAATGAGTAGGCATTTAGAATATAATCTTTGTACTGTTTTAATTCCTAGTGTGAAAAGGGCCATTGTATCACATCCTGCTATATTCAAGCATTACACACAATACCTAATATAAAAGGCTTGTTGCAAGGCATATTAAGCATCTTTTCATGGTGGGAATAGAAATAATGTCATGCACTAAATCATCTGTAATATTACTGTAATATAAATTATATTCCTTCAATTGACATAATATATAACCAGGGGTTCACATAACTGGTATGCAGGTACGCATGCGAACCAATAAAGAAAAATGGGGACTTCCATATTGTTCTTTAAGATGCAAATGAGTACCGTCAAGACAAGAAAGCATTTTTCATAAAGGCAGCGAGGGCATTCACGCTTGTAAGGTGAGCCATACCTGCCTAACCTCTGGATTTTTCCCGGAGACTCAGGGTCTCCGGGTCATAAAAATGGTAAAACTCAGTGCTATATAAACAAAACTTACTATGATTGATAATTTAACAGTAAAGGGCAAGTTTAAAAATACAATACTTAAGTTGATTAAAAGTTTTCTTACCTTTACTTGTAGATAAAGTCTGCTCTTCTCTCTTTCTGGGTTGTGAAATGGTCATTGACCTGGTCGTACCAGCAAGGGTTCTTTTCCAGAGCCTTTACAATCCCATTTTCAATGGAGAGAATTGCTAGGTTTTTAAGGCATTCTTGTGCCATTGTGTTTCTTGTATATCTCTTTAGCTTCTTTCCACACTGGCAAACGTTGCTCCGATTGCAACTCAGTGTCCGAATAGAAAACTTGCAGCTCTGTTTTCAAATGTTCCGCATCGAAAAATCGGCCATATCCCTCAGTTAAGCAGTTAAATGCTATATCTGGGAATATGTTCTTCATTGCTGCAAATTTCTCGCGATTCAACAGCTGAAGGAATTGCAGCTTATCTGGGGTTGCATATTGATGACGAATCTGGAGTATTAAATTGTCCAAAATGGGAAAAGTACAGTGTGCGGTATTGCTGCTTTACGTCTTGGAACTCACCTTGCAGTCGGCGACTCTTTCTCTTGTGTGTGTCAACTGGGTCTTCTGTTAAGTTTTGTGCAGTGTATAAATACTTCTTCAGTCATTTTCTCCTCTGTAGAACGAAGCAGATTTTCGATTCTGCTATTGCAGAACACAGCATCCATAGCCTGTTGCTGAATGATATCAAATACTGTATCCGTAACAGAAAAATCCTGGTTGAATGTGAAAAACAAGAACGTGAATTCGAAATCTTCGAGACTTCAAATGAACCCACTTGCACCTCTGATGATGACATCATCATTCATGCCCTCCGAGTTGAGAATGTGTGAGAAAGTCTCAACCAGATTATTGGCGATTGTGCTGACGATCCTTGAACTGAAGTTCCAGCGAGTTAGAGCATTTTTTGGCAGTCAAGGACAACCAGTTTCTTCCAACAAAGCTACCCTTTTGGTGGATTTGTAAAAAAAAAACAAAGTGAATCTGTCACAAGGCTGGCTGAGTGGTGACACGTCAGACCCGGAAGAAACACACAGACAGACGGTGGTGATGAGTAGCTGAGTGCAAATGGTAGCACTCAGTGTTTATTAACAAAATAAAAGGTTTAAACAGAACACAAAAACAGGACACGGCACTTTACGCCAAAATAAAAAGACAAACAAAACGTACTAACACACAAAACAAGTGGACGAACGTTAAACAAGTACCGTGCTGGCACTTCCAGCACGCTGTAGCAATTGTTATTTCACCTTCACTCTATTTCTCCTTTCTCTCTCTCCCGTTCTCCACTCTCGAACACCCAACCCCGAGTGAATGAAACGTGCATCTATTTATGCAGTTGTACCGAGAGTCGATTGCTAGTCAATCATTCAATTGGAATCTCGGTACAACTGCACGTGAATTAATTAAGTGTACTCCCGTGACCACACATTACATTTTAACCAGCACGTGAAGTGATCTGTGCCATCCTCATGCCTAAGTACAAATTTACCTTTTTAAATACACGTGAAACACAGACCCATTTATATCCCGTGTACCAATCTCTATACACCAACATTAACACACGCAACATACAAGACAGAAATGCACACAGGGGCGGAGCACATTGCCACAGAATCCCACTAGTGTTGCAAAGAATACTCTGGCCTGTGTAATGCATTTTGCTCCTTGGCTTAGCACCAGGTTTAGACGATGCGTGTAGCAGTATAAAGACAGCACTTGGAGCCACTTCTCATGCTTTGGCTTGTAGCCCGTTTTAATTTGGAAGCCATCACTGCAGCTCCATCATATGTTTGTGCAACCAGTTTCTCTTCAAAATCATACTCTGCCATTGTTGTGCTAAGGAGGTTGAAAACTGACTGTGCATCTTGCTCACTGGTTACGTCAAAAAACCCCAGGAAACGCTCTTGTATATTTCCCAATTCTTCCACATACTAAACAGTTATAGAAAGCTGAGAATGACAGGCAAAGTCAGTTGATTCATCTATCTGCCATGCAAAAAAGGTTTTTATCTACTCAAGCATGGATAATGAGATAGAAGAAATCAAATCATTCTGAATTGTTTTTGACATTCTTGTAAATACGCTAGACTGGTCAATATGAGTGGCAAGCAATTTATCATAGCAAGCTATTACCCCTGTGAGCTCCCATTAGTTCCCCTTGTTTAAAGAATCCGCCATCTTGTCGTGCCCTCTGAACGATAATTCCTGGCGTCCCAAGAAAGTTGTTGCATCTATTAGAAGTTTTAAAACAGCCCTGTTGCTTGTCACAGTTTTGTTGTGTTTTGCTATCGTGCACCTTCATCTATAACATGCTCAATGCGAATTTGTCCTAGCAGCTTCAGTTTCACTTCGGCATTGACGTGGTCTTTTGCTTTGGAATGTCATTTTACTGCTCGATCCAAATTTTTTATATCATTATATCCGTATTTTGTCCAAGTGCTAGCAGAAATACAGAAAAGTAAACAAGGTCAAAAATACAGGCGGCTTGTAATCACGCTGCCTGTCAGCCAATCCACTCATTTTAATTGTCATTCCAGTGACAATTAAATGATCTAGCAGTAGTACTTTTTTTCCCAGTATTTTCTTCTTTAGCAACTGATCTACCACGTTCACGGCAGAATTCACTATAATTTTAATATACAAAAATGAAATCATGTTTCCTACCTTCGTCCAAAATCAAATTGAATAATATTCACCTCACATACAGAATTGTATTAAATTGGGTGAGGTAATAATTATATTGAAACGAGCAAGGCTGGAAGCATATCCGGAGACTTGCCTCCCTTGATAAAAAAAAAAAAAAAGTTGCGATTCATCCAATGAAAAATCGTTTATAGCACGTGATTTTTTGCAGTTTGTATTGAAGTCTATTGCAGATAGGGAAAACCAATCAAGCCAATGCCTCCGGCTATATCAAAATAGTGTTAAAACACAGATTTTTTGTGTGTGTCTCTCTCTGTATATTATAAACAGCTATAACATTTAAGATACATAAAAAAATGCACTTGATTGTGTGGTTTAATTATATATTATATATAAACAGAACACAAATATAATAATAATTATATATAATATAATTTATATAAAACTGAATTTTAATTTCAGATTTTTTGGGGAGGCACTGCCTCCTTTGAGGAGCCTCCCTTGGTGGAACCACTCTAGTTCATAAGTTCACTAATTCCCCTGTATATAATCAATCAGACTATATCAATGCTTTTATATAACACGATCATCTCTTTAAATTTATTTGGGATTTTTCTGAAAATGTAAAAAATGGTTTAATGTACTAAGACAAACTTCTGTTTACAAGTACTTCTGCACAAATTACAGGAAAAACTTTCACATAATTTAAGGAAGGATTAAAGGGTGCTCCCGAGTGGCGCATCCAGTAAAGGCGCTCCGCATGGAGTGCAGGATGCGCCCTATAGCCTGGAGATCGCAGGTTCGAATCCAGGCTGTGTCACTGCCGACCGTCACCGGGGGTTCCTATGGGGCGGCACATAAATGGCCGAGTGCCACCCGGGCAGGGAGGGCTTAGGTCGGCAGGGGAATCCATGGTTCACCACGCACCAGCCTGTGGCCGATAGGGCGCCTGCAGTTCTGCAGTGGAGCCATCAGATCTGTGTTGTCCTCCGGCACTATAGGTCTGGTGGCCTCGCTGTGGATCCGCAGTGCGAAAAATGACGTATTGGCAGGAACACGTTTTGGAGGACGTATGTTTCAGCCTCTGTTTCCAGGGGGTTGCAGCGGTAAACCGGGATACAAATAATAATTGGGCATTCCAAATTGGGAAGAAAACCAGGGTAAAAAAAACATTGGCGACGACTACATTTAAAAAAAAAAAAGGAAGGATTAAAATGCTGGTGCTCTGAATTAGCATTTTAACCTCAGCAAAGAAAGAATAACAGTACATTTGAGGAATAAGTCAGTTCAGTTAAAAATAATGATGTTTGCTTTTTAACAGGTCACTCTCTCCTCTGGAAGTCATGACGATCCGCAGCCGGCAATGTGATGAATTGATCAAGCTGGCTGAGGAGCACAGATATGCTCATGAATATGGGGACCTGAGTGTCAATGACGGAGATGAACCAGAAACTCTGAGCAGCCTTTTGATGCAAAGAGCCAGTGACAGGCATCATATCCCTTTTATCAGTCGAGCCAAGGAAAATAACCAGGACCCAGTGAATCTTTCTAAAAGATGGATCACTCCTGGCCAAGTTCAGCCTACAGTCAGTTGCTCTTTTGTTGGCCAAGATATGGGAAATGAAGAAAGCAAAGTGCCTAGAATGAAGGCTGAATGTTTTGCCATTACTGATGGGGAAAGTAAAGAAAGTGTGCTTGGAGGTACAAAGGGCATAAGGTACACTGTTACTCCACACCTAAGAAAGGAAGCAGAGCACCCAAATGCAAGCCTGGTCATAAAGCACCTCCATCGTGATCAGAAAAAAGACTTACAGAAGTAATGCTACTGGTTTATTTTTTTTTTATTTTTTTTTTAATATTCAAAATACAGTTTAAAATGTTGAATTAGTGAAGTCCTTATATAGTAAAGTATAGTACATATACAATCTGATGCCAACATGGCCTATCTGTGAAATACCAAAATCTGTTACTATCTAAATTGTGAAAAAATAAGGCAGCACTGTACGTATACTGTGGTGCCAATAAAAACTGACATACTGTGGTTTCAAATACTCAGTGAATCATTTAACTCCGTGTTCTGTTAGTACTTAATTAAGCACTTGACTAAAGCATATATACATGGTAATAATATTGAAATTAATAGGATAGTTAATACTGTATTTAATCTCTTTAAGAGACAACAAAACATTTTAGTCAAATTTAAAACAAAATGTACTCAGAATTTGAATGTATCCATTGGTTATATGAAGTGATCCCAATTTTTTTTTTAACCTAAAATGATAGCTCACTCGAAAAAAATAAAAAGTTGCAGTCAATCACAACTCTCTTTACTAATAAACTGTCAAAGAATGACAAATATACTGGGCTGTTCCAAAACTAAGTAATCTGTCATTTTGTGAGTTTGACTTTGAACTCAATGGTACTCCTATTGCCTTAAAGGGTACATAAGGACCTTTTTATTTTATTGTGTTACATGTTCCCATGTGTTGCTACAACTGTTTACATAAGGTGTGTATATTGTTTTGATTTGTGTTTTTTTTTTTTTTTTTTTACATTTTGACAACTTTTAAATTGCATTCCCTGCCTCAAGATGGCTTCCCATGTACCCGCATGGACCTCTCAGAACGACATTTCCCATAATCCTCCTACTCACTGGTAAATCCATCTCAGTTACATATGAGCAGGAGGATGATGGGAAATGTAGTTCTGAGAGGTCCTTGCGGGTACATGGGAAGCCATCTTGAGGCAGGGAATGCAATTTAAAAGTTTAAAAAGTGGTCAAAATGTAAAAAAAATAAATAAATAAATAAAATCTAAACAATACACACACCTTACGTAAACAGTTGTAGCAACACATGGGAACATGTAACACAATAAAATAAAAAGGTCCTTATGTACCCTTAGATAATTCCTGTATTTGTTTGTACATTATTGAAGCCCACATGAGCTAGTGCATTTATGTATGTCATCTGCAACAAACACTAACTGTTATTATGATAATGGTCTTTTTTAACCAGTTACCAGTTAGCAACCCATAATTATATTCTGACAAATAATAAATCGGCTCTTTATGTAATGACACTGTGAGCAGCTGTTAAATAAAATCTCTTTCTCTCTTCCTTATGGAAACAGGTTAATGTAGTGAGAGACAATTAGCACTAGAGAGCACTCTTTAGATATGAAATGTTTTATGACCCATGTAATACTGTACCACTTCTGTGCAGCTGTGAGTTTTATCAAATTATGTGTTGGATTTGTGATAGAGACCGCAGTCCATGTAATACTTACTGTAGCCAAGTTTAGAAAACTAGTGTCAAATTTGACTGAAGCTTTAGATAGTGATACCAAAACACAATTTACTATAATCTTCCCTTTCTGGGTTAGTGAGAAGATAACTACTGCATAGTGCATGCTATAATGCTATTGTATGTAAGTAGAGGTCATTGTATGAAGTACTGTTCGAAATTATGGAAACAGTCAGCAATATTGTACACTCAATAGCATCAACTGTGTCAATTATCTTTGTTACAGCTTGGCAGCAACTGTTATCCAGAGCCATTGGCGGGGCTACCTGATTCGCAGAGATATCCATTTGCACACTTGTCGGCATGCTGCTGCTATGGTAATTCAAGCAGCTTGGAAGGGATACTGTATCTGGAAGAAAAGATGGCAAAAGAAGGACACTTCTTGCATGAAACATGTTATAGCAGGAAAACGCCATCTGAATGTTGGGGAAAAGGCTGCCACAATAATCCAGGTAGGCTATTATATAGCTTCTATATAGGCTATTACACTGCACAAAAATGTAGTTGGATGCTTCTGCTACAAACAAGAATGTTACTGTAAAGTGTTGTTTAAAAATATAGCTATTTACAAATGCATTAAAACAAAGTTATAGGTCCCGAGTGGCGCATCCAGTAAAAACACTTGCGTAGAGTGCAGGATGCGCCCTATAGTCTGGACGTTGTCGAATCCAGGCTATTCCTTTGCCGACCGAGGACGGGAGCTCCCAGGGGGCGGCGCACAATTGTCCGAGTGCTGCCCGGGGGGAAGGAGGGTTAGGTCGGCCAGGGTGTTCTCAGCTCACCGCGCACCAGCGACCCCTGTAGTCTGGTCGGGCGCCTGCGGGCTTGCCTGTAAGCTGCCCAGAGCTGTGTTGTCCTCCGACGCTGTAGCTCTGGGTGGCTGCATGGTGACTCTGCAGTGTGAAAAAAAGCGGTCGGCTGACGGCATACGCTTTGGAGGACAGCGCGTACTCGTCTTCGCCACTCCCGAGTTAGCACGGGAGTGGTAGCGGTAAGCTGAGCTAAACAAAAATAATTGGACACTAAAACTGGGGAGAAAACAACAAAAAAAAGAATTGGTGACTACTGAAATTTAAAAATAAATAAATAAATAAATAAATAAATAAATAAATAAAACATAGTCATCAAAGCTTTTGTTTTCAAATGTACATGTACTGTAATATCCAATTTTGTCATTCTGGAAATTATCTATTACACTGTATTGTTTTCCCCAAGGTACTAGCTAGGAGCTTTTCTGAAAGTTTCTCTTACGAAGCAACAGCTCTGATATCTGTATGACTCTCTACATAAATTGTTTCTAACGGAAACTACTTGAGCCAGCATTTAATTGTTTTAAAATTCTAATGTCAGACCCCCGTGACAGTGTAGCGTCATGACACAAGCCGTTACCAGCAGAAAGAGAGACTCAGAGACAAGAAAGCTGCAGCAAAGCACTATTCCGCACGTTTATTCACAATAACAGACAAACAAAAACACATTATCAAATCAAAAGGCACAAGGGCCAAAACAACAGGTCTACACAAAACTCACGGACATAAGCCTGCGAGCTTGCCTGTAAGCTGCCCAGAGTTGCGTTGTCCTCTGACACTGTAGCTCTGAGTGGCTGCATGGTGAGTCTGCAGTGTGAAAAAAACGGTCGGCACGGGGGTGGTAGTGGTGAGCTGAGCTAAATAAAAATAATTGGACACAATTAAATTGGGGAGAAAACTACTACTACTACAAAAAAAAAAACTAATTGGCGACTATTAAATTAAAAAAAAAAAATGCAAAACAGCCTGAATGTAACCATTTGTTATGCCTCCTAAGGGAAGAATTCCAAAATGAAGTGCAGTACTTCACAAAAGACAAGGATACGCTGTACATCTTTAGTTTATAGTCTTTTTTTGTTGCAAAGCCAGTTTTAAACACTTCCTGCTGAAAAAAATAAGAGTAGCAAACTTATTTTCCATAGAAGTCAAACTATATTGGATCTGCCAAGTTCTTGGCTTAGTCTAAGTAGCCTATTTGTACTTAAAACCCCCCAAAAAAGAACAATAAATTGGGTATAAATTATTCTCAATGTGCATAACTTTCCTGGCCTGACAGTGATATAAAATCAGATCAACAAGTAGATACGCAGCATGTGTTCTGAGAACATTCAGAGGTTTCACTGATATTTTTTTTTTTTTTTTTTAATTCGTAATCATTGAAAACATTATGATTTAGGCTTGGAGTGTAACACAAGGCTAAAATGGGTTTGGATGACACACCTGGAGTTGTCAAGCACAAGGTTTTAAACTCCAGATTGTGTTACAGCCATGTAACTCACTGATAAGTCAGCAGTTGTTATTTAGAATACTAATTGAATTGAGAAATGACAAGAAAGTTACTGTATAGTATAGTAAAGGGAAATATGCGCCTTAAGTGTCTGACTAAATGTTGATATACTGTTTGTGGCAATATTACTGGTTGGCTTCTTGAATTTTACCACATTGACATAGTTAAAAGTTTTTAGTGATTTAATCTTCATGGCTAGCACAAATATTTTATTTGTATTCTGTTTTCATTTTTGTATTGTGTGCTCTTGACATCTATTGCCAGGTGTTTGTTTTTGGTTACGGTACTAAGTAAACCAACATTCGAAGTTTGCTTTAGAGCAGGGCTTCCCAACTCTGATCCTGGGGACCTCATGTGCCTTCTGGTTTTCAATTACTTAACTAAACCCTTAATTGAACTAATAATTTGCTTAATTATTTTTTTAGGAACTGAAAACAATTTAAAAAGGTATAGTTAAGCAAATTATTAGCTCAATTAAGGGCCTAGTTAATTGAGAGCTCAGCTGGAATGAAAACCAGAAGACACATGGGGTCCCCAGGACCAGGGTTGAGAAGCCCTGCTTTAGAGGGTAGGTTGTTGCTGTTTCTTTATAAAATCCTAAACAACTACTAATGCCATCTTCTCATTCCTTCATCTATCATAGGCCGGGTTTCCACGCAGTTTAGAAAATCCAGATTTACTCTCCACTGTCATGACTTATGTGAGGTAGCACACACATACCACACACATTCCTCATGCTATAGGAAGTGCAAGTCTAAAACATTGTACGACTTTAAAAGGTGGGTAAATCACCTCACGCTAAAAAGCTGTACAATTGACCAAAAACTCAGGTTTCTTTGCATGGAAACATGTCAGAAAGCCGTGCCTTATTCTCACGAGACTTCAGCATTGAAAATCCTGTTTGTGAGATAACCTTGCCTAACTTTCTGCTATAAAAATGGCAATGAGATTTGCTGGAATAGCCCTGGCACACTCGTTGACTAAGGAAAAATAAGCATACAGCACGAGGGGTTTAGAGACCTCTTCAATTAGTATTTTTTTATATGACACCATTTATTCAACGTTTCAAAAAATGTCCCTTTAACTCAAAAATTGATTGTGCTTTATTTGTTTTATAAGCAAGTTACTACAAATAAATAAATACATAAATAAATAATGAAGCCCATTGCATCCTTTACACTTTTGTTATCTTTTGTTTGTTGATGGGATAGCCAATTGCTTTAAGCTTAGGCTTTTCTGTCTTTTAGCAATAAGATGCAATACACTGTACACTAGCCTCTACAAGTAGCATCTATCTCATGGGTACCTACCAAGGACAAAAAAGTCAAGTTTGTAGCCCAGAATGTATTAAATGAGCATACCTGGGAATTGGTGCCAGTGGATGTATTATTGCTGCAGGCTACCGACAACACCAGTCTTGTGCGACCACCTAGAGTTGAAGTAAAATCTCTTAAACCTAATTCATTGAGCAAGATTTGTTTTCGAAGAACGAAAACCTGAAAAAGAAAAAAGAAAAATGTTGGTTCCATGAATTTGTTAAAAAAAAAATACAGGGCTAAACATCAGTTTGACGCCAGACTCACATAACGAACTTCCAGAAAGTCCCGGGTGGATTACTGTCTACTGAGAAATTTGTTGAACTCGTATGGACTATTGGTATACTGGATCCACAATAACAAAAACTAAATCTACTATTCTGTTATTTTGTTTGTACAATACTCCATCGTGTATCCACCCGTCACATATCCGCCCTAACAGTTTATCCGCCATGATCAAGCTCTTCAGCAACGTTAGTTTATTATTGAACAGAGAAGATTAGTTCAGGAATTGCAGAGTCTACCAAAGTTTTTGTACACTGTGTTGTTTGTGCTCCATGCGCTATCATTGCTGGTTCAGTGTATTGATATGTAAATAAATCCTGTTCGTCTGCGGGGCGTATCAACTTCTTGGTCTCCTGCCTGTCACTCAGCAGCGAATGCACGCACCCACATGGCAGACGGCTACTCTGTCACCAGCATTAATACCCTGTATCTAAACAAGGGATTTAAAGCTCCCTAATAAAAGCTGAATCTCAAAACTATAATTGTGTGAATATAGTAATTGTTACAGCTGTGTATAATGGTATTTTAAACAGGATTCATGTATTATTCCTTTTACATATCCACCCTTACTCTGGTCCCACCTCAGTCGGATACTCGACGGATTATTGTATTTGTGTAATAGGTCTCGGATTTTGTTTTATTTCCTGTACTTTTTGGTGGACAAATGAGGCAGACTGCAGTTACAGTGCTTCAACACAAACTAAAAACTTTGTGGAAATCCAGTTTAAGAAAGCTGCACTATATCTGTAATCGCGCAAGGCCAAATTGGAACTCTGATAGAAACATTTAAATATACCCTGTTATTATGAATTAGGTTATTTTCATTTAGAAGGAGAATGTCTCTCCCTAAAAGAAAACTACAGGGAAACCAAAATTACCAAAATGTACTACCAAAATAGCGTGAAAAAAAAGAGACTTATTTTTCTTTTTCCATTGAAAGTGGTTCAAAGTGGTTCTCAACCTTTTAAGGCTTTTTCCATGTACCAGCGACAACCTCAAGCCAGAGATATATTAAGTTATATTGTTACATTATACACTGAGAAATACATTTTTAAAACCTAATGCAAACTTCTCTTTCAAGAAATTCAAAATGTAATAAAAAATGCTGTCACTTGTTTGCTTAAAAAAATCAACATATTGCATGATAGACCCTAATGTATCTTTAATTTTATTGTACACCCTCTACCGTGGTATATTTATTATGTCTAAAGTGCATGGAATAACAATTAGGACAGAGCATACCTCTAAAACTAAACTTCTATGTTGTGTCTATAGATATGTGTTATGTGTCGATTATTCAGCATTGCATTACATAAGTCATATACATATTTATGACTTTGCTGTGTAAAAGCTCACTTTCATTATCCAGACATTCATAAGGTTTGTGAACAGATGTTTTAGATGCACTCAACAAGTTATATTAGGGAGGATTCCAAATGGTAATTTGAGCAAATGAAGCCAAAAGTGTTTAAGGCATCCTGTGGCAGGGTGGTCGAGTGGTGACATCAGGCCAGAGTCAGGAAAGAAAAACTGACACCAGATAGTACTGCAGATGCAAAAAAGACGCGGCATACGCCGTTTATTTAAATACAAAAATAAAATAAAAAATTAAACAGAAAACACTGCTCACAGAGTGAAAATAAAAGATTTAGACAAAAACAAATCTCGCACACAAATAATAACTATCATCCAGGTTAGGCTGGGCACCTCGCCTACACTGTTCCTAGATTTCAAATAAGTTTCTCTCGCCGCTCTCGTTCTCGCTCCTAACACCCACCCGGAGTGCAGCGAGCTGCAGGTTCATATGCAGATGACCATCTCCTGATTTAGCAACAAATTAATCACTTAATTAATTCGGGAGATGGCCACCTTCTGCACAAGGTTTTTTTTAATTACTGTGGATGGGGCTTCCCATCCACGCTATTAAACAAAACAATAACAAAACGCAGCTACGCCGTCAAATATACATAACAATACAACAAATACAAAATAATAAACTGCACAGGGGTGGAGGGGTACCCTGTTCTATAAATAAATAAACAAATCAATGTACAGGGCTCCTCGCCCTGTTACACATCCATATTTAGAATGAAGCATTAGGCTTCCCAATAGTTTGCTCTTTCCATCAATCTTTTACCTGGAAAACTGAAATTTGTTTTATCCTGTTTAATAACTGAGCTCTACTCTTCTGCAATATATATATATATATATATATATATATATATATATATATATATATATATATATGTGGAAAGTTGTGTTTATGGTTTGTCTCCCTGGTGCACCTCATCGACTTTTCCTGATATTTCAGAAGATTGCAGGTTTTTACCCGAGTAAAGATTGCATGTTTTTACCTGAATACTGCCAGTACATTTCTTTGTACTTGATACCAGTTGAAAAGCATCTTCGTTTTTTTCTCCTCTCTATATGTGTAATAGACCTCTAAGGATTTGTAAAATAATTAATGAGATGACCCAGATTTGCAGTAGTGGGAGCTATAAGATTCCATTCTGCTTACTTGTGAAGTCTTTCCACTGGGAATTTTAAGATTTAGAAGCAAACTGGCGTTCCATTTGTCTTGCAGCTTAAAACGTCATGCAAAGTTCAGAAAACAGACCACTCAGCAATTAAACAGAGGTTACCATGTTTTATCTTCCTGATGGGGTAATATATAATATTTAGATTTAGGTTTGATCTGTAGCCCTTTTTTTTTTATACATTTAGGCAGTTTGGAAGGGCCATGTTTTGCGGAAGAAGTTGGCTTCTGCACTCGCTGCTGCTAGAATCAGTGAAGTAGATGATGATTTTGAAGACGTGAATGTGGAAGATTTTATATTCGATGAGGTATGTAACACATTGACATAAAAAATGTACAATGCATTTCCCCAAACCTATTATTACTATTCAGTTGTTGTCTGTTGTCCCACTTGCTTGCCTTTCCTCATGGTGGATTGTTTCAAACATCACTATCCAAAAGTGTCTCTCTGGGTGAGGTAGGTTTCACAATTATAAAAGTTGAATTAATCTGCATGTTAACATTATCATGGTTTTACAGCATATTAAATTGGTTGACACTGTAGTGTATGTATGGTAAATGTTCAGACGCTGTTTTCAGGCTTCCTGATTTAGCAATGGGCACTAGGTTAACCAGTGATTGAGATCTCATGTTCCTGTTTTGCTCTCCCAGAAATGTCCCACATTCTCATCAAAAGTTAAATTCCTCTGCTTGGTCTCTAGAGTGGCACACTAACATGTGTTACGTTACTGTCTTATTGTTAATTTTTACATTCATAGCGTAATGCCAGTAAGTTACAAAACTTTGTGAAAAATGTTATTAAAATGAGAAAGTAATTTGTTTTTAAAATAAACAAAAAAACAATCACACAAACAAATGCTAGCGGGGGAACCACAAGCTGCTTTGCTGTATGAGAAAGTATGCAACAAGTGGTGATCCAACCAAGATAACCCACAAGCATGTAACACTAGTTGGCTATCTAGACTAGCCATCTTGTAGTCATTCTATTTATATGAATTATTTATTTCTTAAGTAATTTCATGAAAGAAGTGTGTGAGTGGGGCACACACACCACAGACCTGCAATACTTTATAATAACATTTGAGTAATATGCTATAATAAAGTTTCATCTGTGTTAGTTTATTATCGTAATTCCTTTTTTTTATTATTGGATCAAAAAGGTATGTGTTGTTAGCCTTAAAGAGTAAGTAGCGGGATTCTGAAAAATATAGTGTTACACGTCCCCACGTGTTGCTCCAACTGTTTAAATAACATACCTGTAATTTTTCTTTCATTGTTAACACCCTGACAACTTTTTACACATACTCTGTTTCAAAACTGTTTTCAAAATGGCCGCTCTAGAGCACTGGTGTTTGAGATCTATCCTCTAAATCACTGCAGGAAGCGAAGGAGCGATTTAAAAAAAACAAAAAAACAAAAAAAAAAGTACTCTGGCTTTTCAGTTACGTACCACATCATGGATTATTAATGCTGTGCTACCTGTTTGACAATGTGGGCAATAATCTTTACACTATCAGTGCACTAGAGCAGACATTTTGAAAAGAGCTTTGAAACAGACTGTAAAAAGTTGTCTGGATGTTAACAATGAAAAATGATAGGTACATTAACATTTTTCAGAGCCCTGCTACTTACTATTTACAATTTGCTATGACCATAAGATTGCTATAACAATAAACTTGTATGTACAGTACGTACACTGTCCAATTTCCATTCACATCATGTACTGTGACTTATTTAACTATTTGGGTTTTCAGGATCATGTTATCACAGCAATCAACCATTTATTAATACTATTAAATTAGGCGCTGGATATCTTTTCTGGCTTTTTTTTTTTTTTTTTTTTGAAGAAATCCTAAATGTCCGAGCATTATGAATACATGAGTGTCCAAACATCACATGCCACTTTTCTCTTTTGTTGCTTGTGTGATAGCAGCACTACTGTACATTCAACAAAGTCAGCAGATAATTGTAACTATACAATGTCTTTCATTGCCTATATACCTATATCAGTCTTAAAAAGAAATCATGTTAATTATGTACTTCGCCTTGAGGAAATTCCAGTTTCTTCCAGCACAATTTCTGCACTGGTTTCTAATCAACTGTAACAAACCAGTTGATTAGAAACCAGTCCACATCTTATGCTGGAAGAAAGTGGAATTTCCTCAAAGCTAAGTACGTCATTAAAATGCCCAACATAGATTTTACTTGTCCAGGGGATGCATATCCCCTGGACAAGTAAACTAGAAAGGAAGGGGGGAGACCACATCAAAACAATGGCAGCAACTCAGGTAAGACAACTATTAAATGTATTTATCTAAATGCTAGAAGTCTCCGAAACAAAATGCTAGAACTTGAAGCTACTGCACTAACAAGTAACTACGATGTGATAGGTGTTACAGAAACTTGGTTGTCTGAGAGTGATGGAGACAAATATAATATTAGTGGGTACACACTGCATAGGAAAGACAGGCAGGACAGAAGAGGCAGAGGGGTAGCGCTATACATAAGAAATAGTCTTGAAGCCCAGGTGTTAAATCTGGACAAAGAAAACAATGCCGAATCAATATGGGTCAGAATAATGGACAAAAATTCAAAGGGCATAATAATAGGAGCATGCTATAGACCGCCAAATTCAGACGCTAAGCAAAATAATCTGTTATACAATGACATTCAAAATGTGTGTAGAAAAGGAGAAGCCATACTAATGGGGGATTTCAGCTTCCCCCTTATAAAATGGGAGAACCCGGTGGGGAGCACGACGGACGAAATTGAAATGGTGGAAATGACAAATGACTGCTTCCTAACACAATTTGTCAAGGCACCGACTAGAGGGGAGGCATGCCTTGATTTAGTCTTTTCAAATAACGAAGACAGAATAACTAAAATAGAGGTCAGAGAGCCATTGGCAAACTCAGACCACAACATGGTCTCATTTGAAGTATTTTTTAAAACCTCAAAAGTAATGATTAAAGCTAAGGTTTACAATTTTAGATAAGCAAACTATGAAGGTATGTAACAGAGACTAACAGAAGTAGATTGTAGTAAAATAGAGAAAACATCCACAGAAAAAGGATGGCTGTTTTTTAAAAATGTAGTACTAGAGGCGCAAAACAATTACATCCCAAAAGTAGACAAATCTAAATCTAAAACAAAATGGCCAAAATGGTTTAATAGATCAATTAAAAAAAAAAATATTCAGAGAAAAAAGGCACTTTACAGAGCGTTTAAAAGGGACCAAAAACAAAGTACACAGAAAGAGTACTTGGAACTGCAAACACAAGTCAAAAAGGAAGTTAGAAAGGCCAAGAGAGAGATAGAAATCATTATTGCTAAGGGGGCTAAAACCAATTCCAAAATGTTTTTCCAATATTATAACAGCAAGAGAACATTCAAAGAGGAGGTTAAATGTCTAGAGACACAAATGGCAAAATCATAGATGAAGAAAAAAAAATAGCAAATATATTAAATGATTACTTTTCACAGGTTTTTACAAAGGAGGACACGGACAACATGCCTCACATGTCGACCTGTTCCTATCCAATTTTAAATAACTTTAGCATAACAGAGGCAGAAGTGTTAAAGGGACTAGGAGCTCTTAAAATAAACAAATCCCCTGGGCCGGATGAGATCCTCCCAATAGTACTCAAAGAAATGAAAGAAGTTATTTATAAACCGCTAACCAAGATCATGCAACAGTCTCTTGATACAGGGGTTGTACCGACAGACTGGAAAATTGCAAACGTAATACCGATCCACAAAAAGGGAGACAAAACCGAACTAGGTAACTACAGACCAATAAGCCTGACTTCTATTATATGTAAACTTATGGAAACTATAATAAGATCTAAAATGGAAAATTACCTATATGGTAACAATATCCTGGGAGACAGTCAGCATGGTTTTAGGAAAGGGAGATTGTGTCTAACTAACCTGCTTTTTTGAGGATGCAACATTAACAATGGATAATTGCAAAGCATATGACATGGTTCATTTAGATTTCCAGCAAGCTTTTGACAAAGTCCCACATAAAAGATTAATTCTCAAACTGAACGCAGTAGGGATTCAAGGAAATGCATGCACATGGATTAGGGAGTGGTTAACATGTAGAAAACAGAAAGTACTGATTAGAGGAGAAACCTCAAAATGGAGCGAGGTAACCAGTGGTGTACCACAGGGATCAGTATTAGGTCCTCTGCTATTCCTAATCTACATTAATGATTTAGATTCTGGTATAGTAAGCAAACTTGTTAAATTTGCAGACGACACAAAAAAAGGAGTGGCAAACACTGTTGCAAACACATGCAGACAATAGAGAAAAGTGTAAAGTACTGCACGCAGGCAATAAAAATGTGCATTAAAAATATCATATGGGAGACACTGAAATTGAAGAAGGAATCTATGAAAAAGACCTAAGAGTTTATGTTGACTCAGAAATGTCTTCATCTAGACAATGTGGGGAAGATATAAAAAAGGCCAACAAGATGCTCAGATATATTGTGAGAAGTGTTGAATTTAAATCAAGGGAAGTAATGTTAAAACTTTACAATGCATTAGTAAGACCTCACCTAGAATATTGTGTTCAGTTCTGGTCACCTTGTTACAAAAAAGATATTGCTGCTCTATAAAGAGTGCAAAGAAGAGCAACCAGAATTATCCCCGGTTTAAAAGGCATGTTGTATGCAGACAGGCTGAAAGAATTGAATCTATTCAACCTTGAACAAAGAAGACTACGCTGTGATCTGATTCAAGCATTCAAAATCCTAAAAGTTATAGACAATGTCGACCCAGGTGACTTTTTTGACCTGAAAAAAGAAACAAGGACCAGGGGTCACAAATGGAGATTAGATAAAGTGGCATTCAGAACAGAAAATAGGAGGCACTTTTTTACACAGAGAATTGTGAGGGTCTGGAACCAACTCCCCAGTAATGTTGTTGAAGCTGACACCCTGGGATCCTTCAAGAAGCTGCTTGATGAGATTCTGGGATCAATAAGCTACTAGGAGGCTGTGTGGTCCAGTGGTTAAAGAAAAGGGCTTGTAACCACGAGGTCACCGGTTCAAATCCCACCTCAGCCACTGACTAATTGTGTGACCCTGAGCAAGTCACTTAACCTCCTTGTGCTCCGTCTTTCGGGTGAGACGTAGTTGTAAGTGACTCTGCAGCTGATGCATAGTTCACACACCCTAGTCTCTGTAAGTCGCCTTGGATAAAGGCGTCTGCTAAATAAACAAATAATAATAATAATAATAATAATACTAACAACCAAACGAGCAAGATGGGCTGAATGGCCTCCTCTTGTTTGTAAACTTTCTTATGTTCTTCTTATGTTCATATATGAACAGTCTTTCATCCTGAATGCCAGAGTACTTTGACACTGAAAAATAGTTTACTACTTCTACCTTTTGTTATAAAATCATTTTTGCTATGCTTTGATGTACAAATGGGTAAGGCCAGTGGTGTTTCTGATATATGAAGTGCAAACATCAGGAAGGTATTTGAAAGAGTTTTTTTTTGTTATAAAGATTTTTATCTTGGTGCGGTTTATACACAGGCTGCTTTGGAGAAAGACTGGATAACCTTGGATTCCACCCGCTTCCCTTCAAAAATACTGCCACTCTCAAACCAGCTGCATCGGCCAAAGGTAACACAGCATGGAAACTTCTTAGTCTTCAGTCTTTCTTTATTCCTTGAGGATATACGGTACTGCTGTGATTAATACTCAAATTTATTACCTTGAAAAACACAATTACTTTGAGAAGCCTCTAACTTCCTCTGCATCACCAGATGTAATTTTTCAACCAGCCCTTTCTTTGTTTGCTTGATTTTTTTAAATGTATTTATTTTGGATGGCTTTCAGTACTTCACATCACGGTAGCAACACATTGATGTGCAGCAGCTGTGTGTGTAGGCTGTAATTAATAAATGAGAAAACAACTGGGGGAAAAAACATACAGAAACATATCTCTGTTACTGTATATTTGTATACAGTTTTACACCAAAAGCAATAAAAAGGTTCAGCCTGTTCGAGGGGTCAAAAGTTTAGCTAAAAATGTGTTGACATAACGGGTGACATAATGACATTTCCAATATAGTGACACCTAACGCAAGTCTATAGCTCCAATGAAACAACCCTAAGTACCATATTTGGTATCGCTCATAGGTGGTACGGTGTTACCTGTTGTGTGGTTTGTCTCAGAATAAATCCAAATAAGTATAGTCACCATTACATTGGGAATAGAGTACATGTAATGGTATATCTTTCATTTTATGTACAGCAATGCATACAACTCACTAGGGAATGCAACATAAAACATTGGATAGCCTATGTGATTGCTTACAAATTCTTCTATTGGTATTATGAGACCCTCATTCTTATTGGTGCTTTTATCACTGTTCACATCCTTAGTTCCATATGAGCTGAAATTATATTTAAAATGTCCATTACATTGTTTGTGTTAACACATGCCAGCACACAATCTACAGATTTATTTTTCTAAAACTCACTCATTTTAAATTCATCTCTACAAGTCCACACCATGTTTTGATAAAGTGAACCCTATTAGGACAATACTAACAAAAGTGTTTTCTATCAGTTTGAAAATAAATTAGTTTGGGAATTAGATGTGATTACAGTGTGTAGGAATATGTGTAAGAATCCCTGCCAAATCCACATCAAATACTGTACTTTTTTGCAGATCAATGTTACAAAACTCATATCCGTATAAGTTAATTTAAAGTAGAGAGTAATTTGTATATTTGGATATTTTGATGTAAAACAAATTAAATAATAATAGTATAATAATTTGTATTATGTTTTATATATATATATAGGGCAGCTGGCTCTTTGAGCTAAAATATATATATATATATATATATATATAATTTTTTTTTTTTTTTCAACAGCCTCCAAACCACCAACCATTACAGTGGCAGCCACAGCAAGCATGGTCAAGTACAGACACAGAACCAGGATCACATAATGAACAGAATGTGTTATCCCTTAATACACAGTGCATCAACAGGTACCTATTAAAAGCAGATATCCAGACAAATCCATTATTATTGACTTGTATATACTCAACAACATGATCAATTTTTAGATGGGCTACATACATTTTCAAGACTTGCATGTGTGATTCAAATGTGTTCACACATGTTTTAATTCACCCTTTTTCCTTTTAGCAGGTCAGAGCATCAGCAAGAGGTTGATTTGAAAGTATTAGGAGTGCGATAATAAATACTGAGATAGTAAATTGTAATGCATTGTGAATTCCTGTATTTTATCAGTGATACTGGTTAAAACGAAGACCAAAAAGTACCCCAATGAATAAGTCCCAGTGTAGTCTATTGGGTGCAGTACAGCTTGTAACAAAATAACTTAAATAATGCAAAGTTAGTTAGTGGTAGAACTCCAGGCACTATTTCACAGGTTTACATTTTGCAGAGACATAAGGGAATATTATGAACACACTTACTTGTCAATGTACTTTTACAACTGTGTTGTTAATGATGCATTAAACTACTTTGCTGACATTAGAAGTCCCACTGCATTTCAATGAACATTTATCTCATATTGTGGTGAAAATGCTTCAAGAAATGTTTCTCCTCCTCAGTGCACCTAGAGAACAGGGGCTTTTAGGACTAAGTAGTCTGAATGCTCAAATGTAGCCTATATTATGTTCATGTTGTAATTCTATTTCTTAGTAGACCCCAGAGTAGACCACAATCAACAACACTAAAAACTAGCCACATTCAGAAAAGGAAAAAAGAAGACAAAATTTTAGAGGAATGGTAAGTCAAGAATGCTTAAGCCAGTTCACGTTTAAATATATTAATGTTAAAAAAAATGTATGGCAGAGAATACTTTACACCTCTTTATGTACAGTAGATACTTTACCATATCATTTTTGTAACAGCCTCCTGAGACCATTGTTTTACCAGAGATAGCTATAAAATAGCCTTCTTTATTGCTGATTTAACTAACAAGAGGTTTCATATGGTTGTCTTTTTCTGCAGGGGATTTACAGACAGCAACACAGCTCAGCAGATGCTGAAGCGAGCACAGAAAATGAAATCCACGAACGAAAAGCAGAAAAAATTACTTGGTGAGTGTCTGACATGTAAATGTAGTATACAGCAGAACACATTAGCAAGAAATCTTGTGTTGCACCATTTGTCTAGCTCTCATTCTTCACCTATTGACTTTATTAACCCTTTGCCAGGGTTTGCACCAGCTACATTTCAGTTATCTTTATATAAAGCTTGTTTCTGCAGTCTGTGTTTCTTCTTTAATTTCTATAAGCCTTTTTTTTTATATACTTTCATGGTTTGTTATAATATTCTTATATTTTTTAGATTCAGGAATTAAGGCTTACTGAGAGTAAAGTAATTAGAAGCATCTGCCATTGCACTAGAATAGTGACAGAGTCTTCTGAAACATCAGGAATTGTAGTCTTGGATACAGAAGCAACTGCCAACTGGAGATGCCATTTGCAAAACAAATTACTTAGTCCTGTGGGGGGACCTAAGTGTGTGCTACATGTCAAAGGTGTTTCTTTTAAACAATTCTGTCTGACAAATGCCCTGCCCTTTTGAAACTACCTGATATTTTGTAAAACAATCTTTTTCTGCTTTTCAGGCTTAGGTTATGTAGTCTTCTCTGCTTCATAATATAACTCTGCATATCTAATTCTAGCCTACAGTCAAACAAATTTTCTGTCTTGTGCAAGTCATGTTGTGCTGAGAATATTTCAACCAAACACAGGTACTCCTTGTCAACATATTATATAACATCACATTAGCATTATTTGAAATAGGAGTAACATATATAATTATGTATTCACTTGTACAAGAAAGCGGTTGTAGGAAATTGCTAAATTTAGTGAGGGCCCCATTTCAAAAATCCCTC